>NW_024353909.1:2882942-2931354 GCF_902729225.1 Pteropus medius
GGAAGAGAATTTAGCTAGATTTCTGGCCACTTATCAAATGCAGTAGCTCTGCGGGAGATGCAAGCACGAAATCCTAGCCTCTCCTCTGGGGAGGGAATTGCGAGCAAATGCCAAGAGCGGCTCTACGTCCAACGACAGCATGGAGATCGCGAGGTCCAGAAGCACAGATGGCCCTCTCGAAACAATGCCGTTTTGCTGCCTCAGAGAGAGTATGAGGCCTCTGAGGAGCCGAGGGCGAAGGGCTATGGCAGGAGCACACTGCACCTTCCGTTTCGTTATTGTTATGGGCTGAATGACCGTTTTCAGATCTAGTGAAGCTTCTGTGTCTGGAGTGCTGGGCCAGTCACCCCAACTCAAACGCTGTATGTGGAGTCGCGTGAATTTTTTTCTCCTTAGTCAATGGAGATAGATAAATGATTGCTGTAAATTTCTGGGGCAGGTGGCAAGCTGGTTTACGGAACATAAGGAGATGAGAACCTCTGGCTTACGGAAAGTAGCATGAATTAATAATCATTTAATTGGCTCCTCCATTATGTTGCTGGTTTGGGAGATGGAAGTTTAGATGGAGGGGATGTCAGCGGTACTTTAGCTAAGAGTCTGATAGTTGAGAAGTGGGGGTGGTGGCTGCCTTTGGCCTCTGCACAAGGATTAAACGTCAGGCAGCATCGCAGGCTCTCAGTGGGCTCACCCCGGGGCCCCTAGAAGAAAGAGGGTCACTGCATACCTCCTCCAGGGGCCCCTCCATGGTGGAGAGGGGCAATGCAGAAGAAACTTCCCAGCAACGTGGTCACCCCATGCCCAGGGTCTCCCCACGGGAGGTCCCTGGCCAAAGGCAAACTGGCTTCTGGCAAAGAATTTCTGCCCTGCCACCAGAGCCAGCCAGCTTGGTGTGTTGAGTGATGAGAAGATGCATTTTGCTCATGGTACAAACCAGGTCTACCGGTACTTCTGGTTTAGGAAGGCAAAGTCCTGACTAACGATTAGAGAAAGCCCCAAACTGGGTTCCTTCAGGTTCCATTGCTACTTCATTTCCAGTTTTTCTTCAGGTTTCTTTTTCACGAGGCAGCAGCTCCTTGTCTTACCTGGCTTCAGAATTGTACTGACTGTGTCGCTAAATGAGAAATGAGGCTTGTGTTGGCATTAAATCCTCTGGCCATCTATGGTGTTGCAAGTACAACTCTAAAGTTCTCTGTCGCCATAATTTCAGTGGCTCGGATGTAAATTTATTAGTGAGGATTGGAACTGGCTGAGAATTCATTCTACAAAGGGCGATTTTATCAGGTGAAGTTCCAGGGGCTGTGTTTCTACCACACTTGGCCATTTTATAAGACCCTTCTTTTTAAATTACTTCCTACCTGAAGCTTTACCGGGCTTGTTTTAATTATTCTGTATGCTTAGAGCGTAAGAAAACCATGTCTTGAAAATTGCAAATAAAACTTGCACGGACTCAGATTGGCTCTCTCCTCTTTCCTGCCCCCTCTAATTAGTAAGTCAAGAGGGGTAACTTTTTAAATAGATATTTTTGGAGGTTAAATACTTTCCAGAGAAGCTGAAAACAAAGGCTGTCCGGGACCTGATGTCCCCATGCATAGATGATTTTCCCCCTAAGGAAGTGATGTATCGATTCTTATGTTTCCCTTTGAGATGAAATTCTTTTGCCTAGAATGTGGAGGCACCTAAGAGAGTGAGATGGAGAGTCTCGAATCAGGCCTGCCTCTTGGTATCTGTCTTTGTCAGTTGTAGCGGCCAGCCCATCCCTGCTGAAGGGGAAATGGCGGCTTTCAGCCCAGAAAGCCAGCTTTGAATTTTCTGTGCTCCATAGCAAGAACAGGCCAGTCCTTTTTGTGCCTTGTCAAAGATTTCGATCGGGCAGCCATACTCCTGACAAGCTGAGCAAGTGTTTTCTCACTCCTTGTAAAGTCGGTGTGGCAAGGAATCCATAGCTCACATGCCGTCAGGTTTCGGCAGGGGTGTGACCGAGCGGTCCCTTGCCACAGGGTCCCGTTGCCTAGCTTTCCGGGGTGTGTAATCTATAGCGCCTGCACTCATGTGGTTCCTAGCCACGTTTTTATCCCCTTTGAAGCACCAGGATCCCAGCATGTTATCAGAGGAAGATTCATTGGGACTTAACACATTTTCTCGTATGACATAGCTGCCAAAATTGAGAAAAATTGCATCAACCAGCAAAGTAAAAAGGGAACCGCCTGATGTTTTGCACAGTATGGATCCGAATATCCACATTTTCACGGGTTGTTCAAAGACTTGAAATACAAACTCGCCGTTATAACCAAAAATATAATAGAGCTTCCGAACCAGGCGTGAAAATCAGGAAAATAAATAAAGCGTAGCATCACCTAATGTACAATCGGTGTTTTCTTCTTCTAGTCTTACATTTTGCCCCCTTAGCCGTGGTATATTCTGATTTAAGTTATTGTGTATACTTTTTTTTTTTTTTTTTCCCAATTAACATTCTCAAGGACTCTTCCATGTTGCTTCTTAGCTATCATTTTTAACGCCTCCTCGTACCCAATAGAGTGGCCGTAGCATTATTTACGTAACCATGCCCTGTCGGAGGACATCTGCATGTCTCCGATTCACTCTGTCATCATGTGACAACCACGAGATAGTCATCCTTCCGGTCGTTTGCATTTTTGTCGCCAGTATAAACCAGAGGTTCCAGATACTGTTTAAACTACGTCTTGCCTCTGGAGTGCATCTGTTACCATTTCACTAATGCGACGTCATGGTGGCCTTAAAGTGACCAGCAATCGATTTTTTAAATCGTGTTTTCTAGACCGTGACACCTCTTCTAGAATTTAAGTCAAACTTTTGAAAAGTCTTCAAAGCGGAAAGCCACAGTGCTCTTTGGTATTCACACAGCCTCGCTGGCTTCTGCCTACAGCGTATGCTCGTGACAGAAATGAAGCAGAAATGGGTTTTGAGACTCTGGCCCTTTTGAAGTTGTTCAGAGAGAAGCAGCTTGAGAAAAACCTCAGACTGTCTTGTGGCCTAGAGTGAACCCCCATCCAGCACACTGATGGAGAACTTGTCCAACCGTTTGCCTGTCTAGGGAAATTATATAAAGACTTGGGTGCCGTGTGTCGATGGGGATTGACAAGTTGATGTCTGAGGTCAAGGTGGGAGAGGGCCTGTCGGCCTAGTTAACTTAAGCGTTAGGAGCAGTCCCCACATCACCCAGGAAACAATGGGATTGTGCCTGGGTGTGAACAGAATCTGTTATGAGACTGGCATGGCTTTATCTTTAGAGAAGGGGCCAGTGAGCTGCAGGTGGCCGATGTCCTGTTCTAGACAGATCTGAACTAATAAAAACGCATCCTGTCCTGGGTAGAACAAAGATGAACCTCAGGAGTTTCCACACCAGTGGATGTATTATTTCATATTACAGCAGGGCTGTGGTGTGACTGGGGAGAAAGAGGAACGAGTGAGCGATTTTATTTTTTAAAATACTTTATAGGGACTCCTTAGCTCGGGCTCATAAAGAAGCTTTAGAATTCCAGAGCATTTTGAGAGTTTGAGGACAAAATAATAAAAGTTCTCCTCTCCATGCTTAGTGGGGGAGGAGGGACGGGTGTGTGTGGTAGGAGAGAAGAGTGGATTCTGAAACCAGAATTCTCACCTCTGCAACCTTGTCACAATTCATCCTGCGTTCAGCGTTGAAGGAAGAGGATGGATTCTTTGGTCCCGTGAGGACGCTAATGCTGCACTGGGTTACACTGTGATTGCTTTTTCAGCTCAGGGTGGTGTCAGGCTTGGTGCCCATTCATTCACACTGCCGAGCAACTGCACGGCTGACAATCATTCTAGAGGCAGGTAGCAGGCGATTGGGGGCATTTACAAGGTAATGTCATGGTCCCGTCGAGGCAAGTGTCGTTTCGGCTCGGGCAAACTAACGGAAAGACGGGCGGGCGTTTGGAGTGGAGTCTGTACCTCGGTTTGCCTCTGGCGGAAGGAGGAACAGATAGCGGCACTTTCCTGAGGCCAGTGCCTCCAGGGTGAAGGTGGACATAGAGAAGGTGAAGGGATGGCTAGAAGAAAGAAGCACCTAAGGAATGCCTCTGCCCACCCCATGTTTAGAATGCATTCGACAAGTTAATGCACAGAAGGTAACCAGTAAGCAAAAATGAAAAACGATGGAGAATATGGAACCTTCTGGGGGCAGAGGGGACTCGAGTCCCCGAAACATTGATTAAAGACACCTGCAGAGGGACTGTTCAGGCAGGGGCCCATCATACTGCGGGGTATAAACCGTGGGACACCAGGTCCCTCAGGATTAGGTCTTGGGGCGGGGGGAGGGGCCGGAGACGGGAAGTGGGCCTTGGGGGAACCGGCCAAGAATGTTCCAGCACCTAGTTAGTCGGCAGCCAGTCCATCACATTAAATATCCAGCCGTCATGTATTACCTTTCAAGTGAAAATGAATAACTCCCATTAAGAGCAAAATGGGTTTGAAGTCGATTCGAGACAGATTAAAGTACTGTTATGAATGTGTGTGTTGGGAGGAGGAGAGGTCTGTGTGTAATATGCTTGTCCTTGTACTTTTTAAATAATAAATGTCCTACAAACTTATGTAGACCAGGTTACCAGGATACTGGGGTTAAAGGTCACAAGATGTGCATTCAGGGAAGAGCATCAACTTCCTGGAATTATTTCCTGCATTTAGCAATTTTTTCAAAATTATTTTGTGGCCTTATGATTTTAATGAATAAAATTGATTTTCTAAAATTGTTTATTAAAGCACACGTCTGTCATGACAGCATCTTGGTATCCACGTCAGAACAAATTTCACTGCTGAGCATAAAGTGGAAACACGTGCCAGTAACTAGGCTGAGTGACACAGAAAGCACTCTCACCGAAGAGTAAAAATTCAGCTTTCTAAACCAGTGACCCCAGTGCCAAGTCACATTGTTTTCCAATGGCAGCAGTGGGTCTAAATTTTTTCTCTACTGTCTTGAGGATTTTTTTTTTCTTGCTGTTTTTAGCAAAATTCTAACAAATGGAGTTCCACATCCAAAACAAGTGAGACAGTCCAACCTCAGATACTGACCAGATTTCGAAAGGACGAAATCCAACCACGTTGGGACTCGTGTTTACATTGGAGGGGGTCTGCTCTGTCCTGGATAAACCTGGCTGTTTTCTCATCAGAGTGTCCTGGATCTCCTTCCACGCTTCAGAGAACTCCCACCAACACTTCCACAGCCACTGCTTGCTCCTGAAGTCTCATGTGGCGTTCCTCATTCATCAGTGTTTCATTTTGTTTTTTTTGGTGCAGTGTGGTACAGAGGGCTTGCTTTGGGCAAGCAGATAGGAAAGGGTCCCTCTTATCACTCATTCTGAATAAACTTTTGTGCCAGGAGCTTTGGCTAGATTATAGGTTAGATTCACACTCTTCGGTTACTTCTTCCCCAAAAGCAAGTTGCTGAACCCAAACTTGACTCCCCCACCCCCACCATGTTTGTATGTAGATAGCTGTGCGAACCTTTCCCAGGTCACATGTGCCATGCCTCCTGCGATGTGTCGTGCTGTGTGATTCCAAGAGCTGGGGCCGTAAAGTTGGGAGCACACAGTTAGTTACATCCGTGAAAACAGCGTGTCTGGAACTCAGGATGACTAGTGGGGTTGGCGAAGCAGGTGGTGACACTCTCCCGCCCACCTTCAGCCCTACTACTCCCCACAGGCCAGCAGGTTGTGTCCTGACTGGGGGAGGTCAGAACAGACTGAATTTAGCTTAATCCAGCTCAGCCTCGTCCGTTTCTTTACCTTTTTTTCTTAGTGTTCAGTCGTTAAAGGAGTGACAGAAAATTCATAAGGGAGAAAAGAAACACTCGCTTCTTTCCAGCGCGCTTGATAAGTCAGTCCGGATGCTCATCCTACGTGAATTTTTGGTGTTTCAAGAAAATCCTGTGCTATAAATGAATGTTGATTTTCACCCAACACAAACCCTCTGGGAGCTGGCCTGGTCTGGCTGCTGTATTGCATCTTCTGCTTTTCCTTCCAGGATCGTCCAGCCAAGCAGAAAAGGAGCTGACAGATTCTCCTGCAACCTCCAAACGCATCTCCTTCCCAGGTAGCTCAGAGTCTCCCCTCTCTTCGAAGAGACCAAAAACGTCGGAGGAGACCAAAGCGGAGCAGGTGAGGTGGGCAGGGGCTCTCCGGCGGGGGTGCGGGGAGTGTTTCGGGCACCGGTGGAGAGTGGACTCGGGTGGGTGGGCTTAGGACACACAGAGTTGCTGGTGGGAGCTGCAGATTCACCCAGAGGGGTGGCTGTGTTCCCCACAGATGTACCAGTGTCCCTACTGCAAGTACAGCAACGCCGACGTCAACCGGCTCCGGGTGCACGCCATGACGCAGCACTCAGTGCAGCCCATGCTCCGCTGCCCCCTGTGCCAGGACATGCTCAACAACAAGATCCACCTGCAGCTGCACCTCACCCACCTCCACAGCGTGGCACCCGACTGCGTGGAGAAGCTCATTATGACGGTAAGACAGCCGGGAGCAGGCCCTCAGGGGTCAAAGGTGATGCCATAACTCGTATGGAGTTGGAAATGTCAAAAATGGTCCTAGTTTTGTGACCTTTGTTCTGCTGTACCTGCCTTAGACTTGGCGTGACCGTGGCCCAAAGAGCTGCGTGCGTTTATGTGTTTCGCGACCTTCCCTTATCGTCTTCTCTCCCTGAGAGATGCAGAGGCCTAGCGTAGCTGACCACGTGTGTGAAGAAGTTGTCATTCATATTCTCCGAACCGTCACGGAGCAGGTCACGTTCTGCTCTTATGTTCGTTACGTCTCATTCCATCCTCTCAGGAGAGTTTGGCCCATTTACATCAACAGCCGAGGAAACAGGCTCAGAGAAGTTGACTGACTCGATGTCACTGTTAAGGCAGAGTTGAGATGTGAACTCCCATTTTCCAACTCTAGGATGTAGCCCTGTAACTTGGGAGTTTCTCAAGTGGATACTTTGATTCTCAGGACAGGAAACTGGTCAGTTCGATAGCACATGTTGATTCATGAGTGAGGGCTTTGCATTTCGAACATGTTGTTTTGAAAGCATGGCTCTAAGCGGCCTCAATAAATGTGGCCCAAAAGGTTAGTATAAAGATTTAAATCTAATTGCGATGTGAAAACTTGTCAAAGTTCTACAAGTGACACTAATGTCCTACTTTCTGTACATGCTGGGATGGCCATGAAAGCCCTTTCTTGATCAGTAGAGGAAAGACCACCAAAGAGAATTACTCTCACCTCTAACCTACTTCAACAGTAGTGTAATAAGAAGTTAGTTTAATCGCCTCTCTGTGTGAAGATTCCCAGAGAGGTAGTCAGAATGCTGAGGGTCGCAGACATAGAACCTGTAGGCATTCCCCATTCCATTTGGTTATGCAGAGCTAATGAATAATGTTGCAAGTGACGTTTAGTCGTGAGGAACATGTCACTGATGATGCATCAAGAGAACTTTAGCAGCCAATGGGAAACAAAGGCGACCTAGCCTGAGTTTCATGTCAGAGTCATTTCAAGTATAAATTCACTTTCCATGGGTATTTTCAAATAGACTGGTGAACATTTTGTCGAGTTTCTCTGTAAGTGGAAACCTCCTTCTGAGAATGGGTGAGTTTCTGTAGATGTCACAGGTTTCTCTGGCATTTTTGCCAGCTTTAGAAATAACAAGGGGGATTTTCTCAGGCCTCATCACACTTCCCGCTGATGGCCTGGAACCCTGGGAACCTGAAGTTACAGAAAGATACGGGGAGCAAAGCGTTTTCAATATTTTCAACATTTTCCTTTTGCCGAGGGGGTTATTTTTCCTGTTTAATTGAAATCTGGTCTAGGATGTGGGCCTGTAGTAAACTGTATGACAATTAGTTTTTTTTTTTAATATATCTCTAGGGACTAGAGTGTGTAAACTATATTTCAGATATCCATTGTCAGATTTTTAGAAAAGCAGTAACAGTAAGGTACGTTTGAAGTAGCGAGTCTGGTGGTCATTATGAATTTCTTCATTTACCACCAGTCCTCAGGGGTGGGATGTTACCGCTGTGTTTGCTTGGGTACCGACCCCTAAGATACGTCTGGGTGTTACTAACTAGCACCTTCTCAGAACAGTGATTCTCAACCTTTTTTGGAGACTGATGAACATGATTCGGTAGCCTTCCTGGGTTATCCTGTGTATACTAAAGTTTAACGATCACTTTTAAGCCCTCCATCAAGTACTGTGCATATACAAAATTGCCCATACAATGCTAGGAAGCATAAGGATACCCTAAAATTCATCCACAGAACCACGTTAATAAACCCTGTTCCAGAAGAATCCCTGACAACATGATTATGTCAGAGAAACGTGCTCCCTAAAGTGGCCGTGCTTGGCACCTCGTGCAGAATCCCCTGTGCACCTCATCTTTCCACAGCAGACAATGGAGATGTTTTCCAGACATTTCTGAAAAGTGTGCAAATTGTGGGAAATGTGCTGATTATAGGAAGTCAATTTGCTAGAAATGAGAGAAAGTGAATGGATTCAGAAATCAAGTTGAAAGTCGTGGGGAATGTAATCGCATAGGGGTGTGTGTAAGGGTGACCTGGTACTCTCTCTCTCTCTCTCTCTCTGCATGAGAAGATGGAATTCTTTCATGACCCTCAGTATCGAATTGGTTTTTTTAAGTTATGAGGATGGTTCGTATTGAGCTAAGTGAAACATTTCCACGTTGATCTTTTAGTTCAGTAGGAGATGACAACCAACCAAGGCTAGAGGGGAATCTGTGGCCATACCTTACGGTGGACCCAGAATCCTGCTCGGAGGAATGGATCTTGCTTGGTCTCTGCCCTGAGGAATCAAAACAGATGCCATGTCCTTCCTCAGTAGTTTGGTGTTAAAACAGAATTTGCATTCGTTTTACAACTAAGTGATCATAATGAATCTGTGGTTAAAATCATGCCTCTGGAGGCTATTTTACTGTGATTTGATTAGAAAATTGGCCATGGAGAAGTATCGGTTAGGCTTTCTGACCGTTTATCTGTTTGTTCCTGGCCAACTGGAGCAGGAAACTCTGAAAACAGCATGAGAAATGCCCCTCAAATCGGAGCTCCATTTTCTAAACCATATCATTAAGAAATGGCCAGTGTACAGTCATTCATCCTCTGAGAAAGTTATGTCCACTTTGTCCCTGAGTGTCTGGGATGAACAGCAGTGAGAGGAGTGAATCTTCTTCCTTGCTCAGTGGTTTGGCTGAGTTAGCTGCCTTTGCGGAAGAGGAAAAGCTGGCAAAATACACCAAATAGACAGTTCCTGGCAGACACGGAGGTGGGTCTAGGGTATCGAAAGCTATAAATTCTGGTAAATATTTTTTGCTGTCTGGGTCCAAGGTCTCAGGATCTGGTTTGAATTGGGTTTCAGTCCCTCTAAAAGTAAATTCCACTCTGATAAATGGAAATAGATTACTTTCTACACAATGTCTTTCCGTTCAGTTGTAAATGGAGAGTGTTTTGAGGAGGCTTCATTTAATAATACCTTATCAGACAGCTTTCAGGAACCTGCAGTGTCTAATATGTCTGTTGCTATGGTAACAGCTGCTTGCTTATGCTCTGCATCTCATATCTGTGTCTTCCATGGGCCCCCTTCTTTTTACTGATGAAGGAGCTTGAAAAATATTCTCCACTGGGAACAATTGCAGCTCTGGCCTTCCACTGTGGAAGCTGCACCCACAGCACTTCATTCTGCGACCGGCCTATTGGAAACCGAGCTCCAGAGGGTGTCTCTGCACACATCATGTGAAAGAAGGAAATCTATAAAGCTTAAGGGTGATGAGACAAGTGCCCCCCCAGACCTGACTGAGCAGCCCGCCCCCCACCCCCGCCCCGCCCGTCAGACCCACAGAACTCTCGCCTATTTCCAGAGAACTGAAGAGTTCACGTGGGTGGTGGGGATGTAGGAGCCGCTGCTCTGTGCCCACATTTTCCCACTCTTTTGGGGAAGGAGGGTTGAAGGCATGGGGGACATGTTTCTAGCCCTAAATGACAATGGGAAAGACCACCTACCATGCATTTCAATACCCTTAAATTATTCTAATTGATCACTAGCACTCTAAGTGAAAGGACACACCACTGGGATCCTGGAGCATTAATATAAGGAAATTGTCTTTGTTCCTTAATCATTTAAGAAAATGTGACCTCATAGTGGAGATGGGGATTGGCTCCTGAGCAGCCCAGGAACAAACTCTCTCTCTCCCTGTCCCCCTCCACCCACCCCACCCCCCACCCCACACACACGTGTGTGTGTGTGTATAGTTCTCATGATTTTTTTTAATTCACGTTTCACGATTCTCTGGGCTCATTCTGTGCCTGTGCCTCGATGAGTCTGTGGGACAGGCTAGCCATCACTGGGGCTCTCCAGTGGCCACTGGCCCTGGGGCTGTCACACCTGCCTGGGTACCAGCTCTCTCACTTTGTCTCCATCTCAGAGGAAAGTAATGAAAATAATCGGGCTTCATTAATTCCAAGCCCTGTGAGATGATAGCCATTTGGAGCCTGTTTGCCAATTAGGTGGTCTAAATTAGAAGTGACCTTGGTACACTGCCACCGCTTGCCTCTCTGAGTCTAATGAAGCTCTTCTCTCCAATTCGTTCTCCTTCTCAGCTCTCTTTTCTCTTTTTTCTTTTCTCTCCGGCTCTCACTCTCGCTGTGTGTGTGGGGGGTGGGGTGGGGGTAAATTGAGGGCTGTGTGTGAATTGTTCATGCATTTCCTGTTCTCCCACCCACCTCCTTTTTCACTCTCTCATTCTTAGTTTTAAAATCAGGTTCATGGCCGCATTTGGCCCACATGAATGTTAACGTGGCCCTGCAGTTTTTCCTCATGGGTTTTATGTCATTGTCGTCGTCGTTTTGAAAAAAACACACAACCATGTAGAAGATGTTTTAGAGTGAAAATGGGACAGAGAGAGAGAAACTAGGCCCTCTAGACTCTGTGTTCCATTTGGGACGGTAGCGAAGGAAGGAAAAAAACACCTCTGACCCTCTCCTGCCAAGAGGGGCCCTGGCCTGCTCACTGCATTAGTGCAGAGACCAGTGAGCAGGCCCCAGCGGCCAGGTGGGTGCAGGAGAGGAAGTGAGCCACTGGCCTCTCACTAGAGCAGCCGGCTTTAGATCCACAACGAGCTGGCCTGCTCAGCTCTGGAAGCAGGTGGGTTTTAACCTTACGCTTAAATTTTTCTGACGGGACCAAGTACCTCATTCGCCAGGATGTAGAGACCCGCCAGGTCTGTGCTGGGAAGGCCTGTGTCCGAGACTCTCCCTCTTTTCCCCTCCCTCTGAGGGTCTTCATTCTATTGATTTTCACTGAAAAGTGAAGGATCTGAGGCTCCTTTGGGAGTGCAGGATTTGGCAAGTCTATACTCTCACTTGGAAAAGTGAGCCTTTCAGAAAGAAGCCCCACTTAGGCAAGCAATGACCAGGCTGCAAGGATGAGGGTCTCAGAGAAACCAGGTTCATACGACTTCTAAGAAAATGTGTTTGCTTTCCAGCCTGTGGAACTTGTTGATTGCGTTGATCTAACCTCAGACAGGGTGGCCTTGGGAAGTGAAACTGCGTGGATGGTCTCATGGGAACGTCGTAAAGTACTCCCTGTGGCTGGCTGCCCGCGGTGCTGTTTTTGGCTGTTCCACATCCAGGACCTGGAGAGAGCAAGGAGGGCAGAGGGCTCCTTATAATGTCGGCGTCTTCTGCCAAGGAAAAATAAACACTGGCAGCCCCTACCAAATGTCATAGTGTGGACCGGACCCACATCTAAGCCTCAGTTTTATAAGGTGTGTCCTTGGGGCCTTAAGGTCCAGTCACCTCATAGGAATTTGAATGGCATTAAATCGTAATCATAAATATAATGGTGAACTGAACAAGAGGTAGGAACTAGTTATTTATGAACCCATATCACCTCTCCTAGTATTAAAGAGCAATTAACTCGAGTCCATGAATTTCCCTCTAGGGAGCCTGTGATTTCCCAAAATTATCTGCAATAGTCTGTGTGTGAAAGTATTTTTCAAGGAGTCTACAACTTTGATCAGATTTTCTAAAGAGTGTGTGATCTCTAAAAGAGAAATTATTCTGGATTGCGGGCTTCTTGGGCACAGGGGCCTGGTCTTGCTCTCTCTCTCAGTCATGCAGCACAGGGATGCTCTGCGATGTTCAGTGAATGATGGTCAAGTGCACGGATGAGCAGAGAGTCACCACCGGAGGCCCCTCCTTCTCAACAACTGAGTTGCTTCGGCATTGCTTAAGCTTGAAGACTTTTAGGATCAGTGTGGAACGCTTCTGTCTCACTGTTTTATAGGAGAATGGCTTAAGCTTGAAGAGTTTCAGCATCAGAGCAGAACTCCGTGTTTCTCTTGTTACGCACGAGGCCTCTTTACTTCTCAGGAAGATTACGGCCACTGCTTTTCAGTCTTTCAGCACCCCAACTCGGGCAGCGGTTTCTTCCTAAGCTCTGGGAGGAATGTCGCTGGCTCAGCTCAGAAGGGTGGGAGGGACACCTGTAGCCTCTGGCGGCGGATCACCGTGGAACTGCCCTTTGTGTGGCCGAGGGCCATCTTGAGAGAACCAAATTCTGAGGAAGTCATGGCTCTAGTCAGTTTGATTTTCTTACCAGAAAAACTTTGTTTTACTTTTGGTTAAAAGTCTGTTTTAATAGTCTCAGGTCCCCTCAATACCATTAATGGATAGACTGTTTATTGGTATACAGATTATTAGAAGATTCAGTCTACATGGATAGCGTGGTCAGTGTAGAGAGTGTAGGTGTTTGGACTGGATCATGTGCTGTTTGCTATCCAGCCAGAACTACAACTTTTTGTTTGGCTTTAAGTCTGTGGACGGGGAAGGAGAGGAGGGAAAGGGAGGAGGGGAAGGGGGAGAGAGGATGTGTGTGCACCTGTGTGTTCGGCAGGGGAGCTGCTGGTGGGATCTAGTTATTTGAGGGTCTCTGAGGCTGGAGCGTCCTTGGCATGGCCCTGGTCGTGCTGTAGAAAGCTACATGCTCCAGCGCTCCTCGCAGAAGGGAAGGTCTTGACAGAATTGTGCTCAGCACGGCTGAATGGTCGCCTTTCCTGCTGACGTTCAGCTGTCCATCAGAGACTGCGGCTGGGATGGTCTGAGCCTTCCACACAGTTTGGGAGCCAGATATGACTGGAGAACAGCGGGGAGCTCCTCGGTGAGCTGTCGGCAGGACGAAATTTATGGCTCTGTGAAAAAGCATGCAGACTTTGAGTGGAAAGCTTTGGGAGCTGGTAGGAGAGGGAAGAATGGGCACAGGCACAGAACGTTAGTGTGTGAACGCTGGCGTGGGGCCCTCCACAGCCTGCACAGCAAGGAGGCGTCCATTTGCAACCTCTCTGTTCACACACATGCGCAGTCAGGCCCTACCAGAATTTCTAGATCCTTTGGATTCCCTTTAGGGATATTCCTTTTTGCCTCCTGGGAATCTCTTGCCCTTTAAAATTTTGTCTAGCAAGACTTTTTCTTTCTTCTCGGGGAGAGGGTGGGTATTGCTATAGATGAGAAGATGCAGGTAGATAAAAGTAATTACTTAAACACATATGGGGCAAGACTTACAGGTTTGGAGGTCCAGATTAAGATGCAGAGGAGCATGTGAGGTTGATGATTATATTTCGGGGAGAGTTAATTGATGGAAGGTGAAGGCAGACAAAGAACCGCTGCTTACTGCCTTCTTGAATCCCAATCAGGAATTATGATTAAAGTCGCGGCGAGACAACACAGGGCTGATGAATTGGTGTCTTTTTTTTTTCTTTTTTTGCCGTCATTCACACTTGATTGACTTCAACCTTTCAAGTGCAAAAGTCTCTCTTTTCCATTATTATTCATAGCCATCTGAGTTTTTCTAATTAAAGTGTATGAAAACAATTACTGATCCGTCGTACTGAGTCTGTTAGAGGGGATGTCTGCCTTACTGTAATGCGTATAAAAAGCCCACAGTTTTCTATAATGATGTGCAGCTGAGGTGTTAGATAATTTTATTCTTTTTTACTCTGTAGGGCTTTTTTTTTTTATTTCTCATGATTCATTTTCCATAATTCCGAAAGACCCCAAGAAAGGACTGATCCTGCAGCTACAACCGAGAAAGGATGTAGGGGGGAGTCTTTTTTCCTTTCCCTTTCTCCCCCCTCTTGCCCTCAACCTGGTACTCCCCCTCGGCTGAGGACTATAAATTAATCGGTGACCTTTCACTTCTTGGATTCCCGCTGGACTCCCAAACCGCACTGGTCAGAAATGCTTTCTGTTAAAAAGAAAATAGATGGAATGAGTTTGGCAGTCTCTGCTCCATTCCCAACGATTCATCAACAGCTAGCTGTAACCAGCTGCCGAGGAGCGGGGTGAGGGTGCAGATGTCCGTGAGAAGGAATTCTCTGTGTCACACATGTTCACCTGCCATGCACCTGCTCTTCGTAAACACAGGGTTTCTCAGAGCCCTCTCCCTAGGGCCCGTTGCTTAATTTTGCACCTGTTCGTATCTGGGTTGCCGAAATTATTCTAATAATACGCCGAAGTGTGTTGAGGAGTTCTCTTTGGTGTCGATGGGGACGGTTTTCTGGGTTGCCTCTAGCATTCGAGCCTATCTCCGATGCTTCTAGTAACACGTCGTCAGCTATTCTGAGCAAGGCCAGGATCTTCATTAAAAATGAATAGTAATTTATTTAAAATATTTTAAATTTTGAACAGTAATCAGGGGTTCCAGTTGTTGCAAGTGAAGATAGTCGGGTCTTGATGGGAAAACTATGCCTCCCAGTGGGGCTGGGCACTGTGTAGAAAGGTTAGTGGTGACTGTAGCTTCTGTTCCTGTCACCTCTCGGTCAGTTCATTTCTCAGGCTGCCATCAAACAGGAGATGATTTCTAATTCATATAGGAATATCATCCCCAATTACTTTCCCACCCTATAGCAAGCAGGCAAAGGGATAGTGCTTATTTTGAAACAAATAACCTTTTATCCTTACAGTGGATATCGACAGCTGCTTATCACATTAACGTCAGGCGAATGATAAGTTGTTTGGACAAGCTTCTGGCCAGATGGCAGGGAAGCCTAGAGAAATGTCTGAGGCTCTGACCTAAAAATTGTAGCTCTTTTGACCCAGGCTAATTCTGGAACTGCTGTATTAGGAAACAATGGCCGTGGTCAGTGTGGGGCTGCCCTGTTGTACGCGCGGCTAGGGGCACCCTCTATGGTTGGGATGCTGGCGGGAGGGTCCCTCTGCCGCTGGGTACCTTGGGCAGAGAGAGACTCCGGAAGAAATCCTGGCTTGAGTGAGTCGTAAGAAATGCTCATGTGCGCTTGGTCTCAGCTTGTAAAGGGTTACAAAATGTTGTTTCTTGGAAGATCTGCCGGTGTGTCTGCGTGTCCTTAGCCTTCCTTTGTTCTCTTCTTCTCTGCTCACCCTTTCCTTTGCTCTTATTCCCCTCCTCTTCTTGCCTGAATACATTTGAAAACAGTACTACAATGCTCCCTGCTTCAAGATTACAGTGTACTTTACTAGGTATGATTTAATTAGGGCCCTTATTATGTTTTCAGCAGCTTAAGGTGGGCCTTTCAACTTATCTACCTAATTGCTTGCACAAGAAGTTTCACAGCCCATGACAAAACATTGTCAGTGATCAAAGTCAAAATTCTGCATAAAGGAAAAATATTAATAATAAGATTATTCTTCAAGTGTGCACTGCTAATTATGTCCAGAATGTAACCGTAGAAACACTTTTGACTGATGTGAGCTTTGTCTAATAAACATGAATCTTCAGTGAGCTATGAAAAGTGACACCTCTAGCTTTACACTGGTGAGGGCTAATTTTGCTTCTTAAATAATTTTTACACGTTTCCCTATTTTGTGTCTCTTTCCTCTCCATTTGACACTCTTCGTTTCTCCGCCTCTTGCTCCCCAGGTGACCACCCCTGAGATGGTGATGCCCAGCAGCATGTTCCTCCCCGCGGCTGTTGCAGATCGCGATGTGAACGCCAGTGTGGAGGAGGCAGGAAAGCAGCCTGGTCGGTGACATTATTCTCAACCCCTGCGAATAGAAACAAAATGAAATACTGGGCCAAAACTTTCATAGAGCGAGGGTGCCGAGCACCCTTTACAGTTTTTTCCTAGGCTGAGTGTAACTGATGGAGAGATGAGGACCACTGTTGTCAGCGACTTTATACTCTGGTTCTCGGCATCAGTTGTATAATACATGGTTTAGAGTGAGGGAGTCGGCTGAGACGCAGTGGGATTTCGGCAAACACAAGTCCCCGTAGGGACGGAATAACCAGGGACTCAGTAGACCCAGAACTCGCCATCCTAAGCTGTTTAACAGTCCATCTCCGAGGACTTAATTACTGGGGCCTGGGGGATCACGTGGGCGGTTTCGGGGCCCTGGGTTAGTTGTCTGTCTAGGAGCTGCCTCTGCACAGAGTTCTTTGTGTCTTCTGGGATTGCCCGGGGATGCAGCACAGAGGCGCGTTTGGAAGGAACACGTTGTAGACCCAGGCGGTGCTGGTGGTGGGCGCCCCACAGCGGTTCCTATCTCGAGAGGTCATTAGACCTCTGTTCGTTCATGAGGCGCTCCTACATCTTTCACCCCTTGTCAGCAAGATTTAAGATGCCTCGCAATTTTTCCCTATTAAGGCAGTGGACAAGCTGACCTGTAAAAGGGTCAGAATATTTATGAATGTGATGCAGTCTCACTGTAGAAAAAAAATTTACTGTATTTTAATAATTGGCCGCTTGAATATTCATGGCTTATTGAATTGAGATGACAATCAAAAGTCGTTATAACAAGAAATTAAATGCCTAAAAAAATATATTCCAAAATTTCTTAAAGTGGACAGTAGTCCTTGTAAATTCCCCATAACTCAGGACAGCATTAATTCACATATTCTACAGTTCAGATCCATGCAAAAGGTAAATCCAGTCTAAAAAATCTACTGACCAGTTCTTGAGAAATTGAGGATTCTGAGTCAAGTAATTAAACATTGTCTAAAAGACAGATCACGATATGATACAGGCCTAGTATGAGTCAAAACTTTTTGTATTTCCTTTTCTCCCCTCCGTTCATGTGTGCCTGCTTATAATACGTGCTCTCCTGGGGGATGGGGAGAAAGTGGGAGGCTGTGTAGAGTCTGTGCTCAGGTTGGGTATCTCCCTCATCATCAGATCCCGTGTTCGTGAGGCCTTGCCAGGTAGACAGTTCTAGGTGCCGCCCTTGAAACAAAGCCGTCCTTATCACTGGGCTTGGTGTTTTCTTTACAGAAACCTCAGAGGATCTTGGAAAGAACATCTTGCCCTCTGTGAGCACAGAGCACGGTGGAGATTTGAAACCCTCTCCTGCCGACCCGGGCTCTGTGAGAGAAGATTCAGGCTTCCTGTGCTGGAAGAAGGGGTGCAACCAGGTCTTCAAGACTTCTGCCGCTCTTCAGACGCACTTCAATGAGGTTCACGCCAAGAGGCCTCAGCTGCCCGTGTCGGATCGCCACGTGTACAAGTACCGCTGTAATCAGTGCAGCCTGGCTTTCAAGACCATTGAAAAGCTGCAGCTCCATTCTCAGTACCATGTGATCAGAGCCGCCACCATGTGCTGCCTTTGTCAGCGCAGTTTCCGGACTTTCCAGGCTCTGAAAAAACACCTTGAGACGAGCCACCTGGAGTTGAGCGAGGCTGACATCCAGCAGCTTTACGGTGGCCTCCTGGCCAACGGGGACCTTCTGGCAATGGGAGACCCTACCCTGGCTGAGGACCATACCATAATTGTTGAGGAAGACAAGGAGGAGGAGAGTGACTTGGAAGAGAAACAGAGCCCAACGGGCAGTGACTCTGGGTCGGTACAGGAGGACTCGGGCTCAGAACCGAAGAGAGCTCTGCCTTTCAGAAAAGGCCCCAACTTCACCATGGAGAAATTTCTGGACCCTTCTCGCCCTTACAAGTGTACCGTCTGCAAGGAATCTTTCACTCAAAAGAACATCCTGCTAGTGCACTATAATTCTGTCTCCCACCTGCATAAGCTAAAGAGAGCCCTTCAGGAATCAGCGACCGGTCAGCCAGAACCCACCAGCAGCCCAGACAACAAACCTTTTAAGTGTAACACTTGTAACGTGGCCTATAGCCAGAGTTCCACTTTGGAGATCCACATGCGGTCCGTGTTGCATCAAACCAAGGCCCGGGCAGCCAAGCTGGAGGCTGCGAGTGGCAGTAGCAATGGGACGGGGAACAGCAGCAGTGTCTCCCTGAGCTCCTCCACCCCAAGTCCTGTGAGCACCAGTGGCAGTAACACCTTTACCACCACCAACCCGAGCAGTGCTGGCATCGCGCCGAGCTCCAGCTTACTGAACCAAATGCCCACTGAGAGCGTAGGGATGCCGGTCCTGGGGAACCCCATCACTGCCACCATCACTTCCCCTTCAGAGCCCAAGGAAGCCAATCGGAAGAAGCTGGCGGATATGATTGCATCCAGGCAGCAGCAGCAGCAGCAGCAGCAGCAGCAACAACAGCAACAACAACAGGCACAGACACTGGCCCAGGCCCAAGCTCAAGTTCAAGCTCACTTGCAGCAAGAGCTACAACAGCAGGCCGCCCTGATCCAGTCTCAGCTGTTTAACCCTACCCTCCTTCCTCACTTCCCCATGACCACCGAGACCCTGCTCCAGCTACAGCAGCAGCAGCACCTCCTCTTCCCCTTCTACATCCCCAGCGCTGAGTTCCAGCTCAACCCTGAGGTGAGCTTGCCGGTGACCAGTGGGGCCCTGACACTGACAGGGACGGGCCCAGGCCTGCTGGAAGATCTGAAGGCTCAGGTTCAGATCCCCCAGCAGAGCCACCAGCAGATTCTGCAGCAACAGCAGCAGCAGCAAAGCCAGCTTTCTCTGTCCCAGAGTCACTCTGCCCTCTTACAGCCAAGCCAGCACCCTGAAAAGAAAAACAAACTGGTCATCAAAGAAAAGGAAAAAGAAAGCCAGAGAGAGAGGGATGGCGCCGAAGCGGGAGAGGGCAACTCGGGCCCAAAGGAGTCCACGCCAGATGCCCTGAAGGCCAAAGAGAAGAAAGAGCTGGCGGCAGCGGGCAGTTCGGAGCCGTCCGTGCTTCCTCCACGCATCGCCTCGGACGCCAGAGGGAATGCCACGAGGGCCCTGCTGGAGAACTTTGGCTTCGAGCTGGTCATTCAGTACAACGAGAACAAGCAGAAGGTGCAGAAGAAGAATGGGAAGACCGAGCAGGGGGAGAGTCTGGAAAAGCTGGAGTGCGACTCCTGTGGCAAGTTATTTTCCAACATCTTGATTTTAAAGAGTCATCAAGAGCATGTTCATCAAAATTATTTTCCCTTTAAACAGCTGGAGAGGTTTGCCAAACAGTACAGAGAGCACTACGATAAACTGTACCCCCTGAGGCCCCAGACTCCAGAGCCGCCGCCGCCTCCCCCGCCACCGCCCCCACCCCCACTTCCCGCGGCCCCGCCTCAGCCTGCTTCCACACCGGCCATCCCTGCGTCGGCACCGCCCATCACCTCGCCTACGATTGCACCGGCCCAGCCATCCGTTCCGCTCACCCAGCTGTCCATGCCCATGGAGCTGCCCATCTTCTCGCCGCTGATGATGCAGACGATGCCACTGCAGACCCTGCCGGCGCAGCTGCCCCCTCAGCTCGGACCTGTGGAACCTCTGCCTGCGGACCTGGCCCAGCTGTACCAGCATCAGCTCAACCCAAGCCTGCTGCAGCAGCAGAACAAGAGGCCTCGCACCAGGATCACAGATGACCAGCTCCGAGTCCTGCGGCAGTATTTTGACATTAACAACTCCCCCAGTGAAGAGCAGATCAAAGAGATGGCCGACAAGTCTGGGTTGCCCCAGAAAGTGATCAAGCACTGGTTCAGAAACACTCTCTTCAAAGAGCGGCAGCGTAACAAAGACTCCCCGTACAACTTCAGCAACCCTCCTATCACCAGCCTGGAGGAACTCAAGATCGACTCCCGGCCCCCTTCGCCGGAGCCTCAAAAGCAGGAGTACTGGGGAAGCAAGAGGTCTTCGAGAACGCGGTTTACCGACTACCAGCTGAGGGTCCTGCAGGACTTTTTCGATGCCAACGCTTACCCAAAGGACGATGAATTCGAGCAGCTCTCTAATTTACTGAACCTTCCAACCCGAGTCATAGTGGTGTGGTTTCAAAATGCCCGACAGAAAGCCAGGAAAAATTATGAGAATCAGGGAGAGGGCAAAGATGGGGAGCGGCGTGAGCTCACGAACGACAGGTACATTCGAACGAGCAACTTGAACTACCAGTGCAAAAAATGCAGCCTGGTGTTTCAGCGCATCTTCGATCTCATCAAGCACCAGAAGAAGCTGTGTTACAAAGACGAGGACGAGGAGGGGCAGGACGACAGCCAAAACGAGGATTCCATGGATGCCATGGAAATCCTGACACCCACCAGCTCCTCCTGCAGCACCCCGATGCCCTCACAGGCTTACAGTGCCCCGGCACCATCGGCCAATACAGCTCCCTCCGCTTTCTTGCAGCTGACAGCAGAGGCTGACGAACTGGCTACCTTCAGTTCAAAGACAGAGGCGAGTGATGAGAAACCAAAGCCGGCTGAACCTCCCAACGCACAGCCAAACCAAACCCAAGAAAAGCAAGGACAACCAAAGGCAGAGCTGCAGCAGCAAGACCACCCTGAGCAAAAGACAAACTCAGCCCAGCAGAAGCTCCCACAGCTGACGTCCCCCGCTTCGTTACCACAGCCTCCTCAGCAAGCGCCCCCGCCTCAGTGCCCCTTGCCCCAGTCAAGCCCCAGTCCTTCCCAGCTCTCCCACCTGCCCCTCAAGCCCCTCCACACATCGACTCCTCAACAGTTGGCAAACCTACCTCCTCAGCTCATCCCCTACCAGTGCGACCAGTGCAAGCTGGCGTTTCCATCGTTCGAGCACTGGCAGGAGCATCAGCAGCTTCACTTCCTGAGTGCACAGAACCAGTTCATCCATCCTCAGTTTCTAGACCGGTCACTGGATATGCCTTTCATGCTGTTCGACCCGAGTAACCCTCTCCTGGCGAGCCAGCTGCTCTCTGGGGCCATACCGCAGATCCCAGCAAGCTCAGCCACTTCTCCTTCAACGCCCACCTCCACGATGAACACTCTGAAGAGGAAGCTGGAGGAAAAGGCTAGCGCAAGCCCCGGCGAAAATGACAGCGGGACGGGAGGAGAAGAACCTCAGAGGGACAAGCGTTTGAGGACAACTATTACACCAGAACAGCTAGAAATTCTCTACCAGAAGTATCTGCTGGACTCCAATCCAACTCGAAAGATGTTGGATCACATTGCGCATGAGGTGGGCTTGAAGAAACGTGTGGTACAAGTCTGGTTTCAGAACACCCGCGCCCGGGAAAGGAAAGGGCAGTTCCGGGCGGTGGGCCCGGCTCAGGCCCACAGGAGATGCCCTTTCTGCAGAGCCCTCTTCAAAGCCAAGACTGCCCTGGAGGCGCATATCCGGTCCCGTCACTGGCACGAAGCCAAGAGAGCTGGCTACAACCTCACTCTGTCTGCAATGCTCTTAGACTGCGATGGGGGGCTCCAGATGAAAGGAGATATTTTTGATGGAACGAGCTTCTCCCACCTACCCCCAAGCAGTAGTGACGGCCAAGGTGTTCCCCTCTCACCTGTGAGTAAAACCATGGAGTTGTCTCCCAGAACTCTTCTTAGCCCTTCTTCCATCAAGGTGGAAGGGGTTGAAGACTTTGAAAGCCCCTCCATGTCCTCGGTTAATCTCAACTTTGACCAAACCAAGCTGGACAATGATGACTGTTCCTCTGTCAACACAGCAATCACAGACACCACTACCGGCGACGAGGGCAATGCGGATAACGACAGTGCAACGGGAATAGCAACTGAAACCAGATCCTCTTCTGCGCCTAATGAGGGGCTGACCAAAGCGGCCATGATGGCAATGTCCGAGTACGAAGATCGGCTGTCATCCGGTCTGGTCAGCCCAGCCCCGAGCTTTTACAGCAAGGAATACGACAATGAAGGTACAGTGGACTACAGCGAAACCTCAAGCCTCGCAGACCCCTGCTCCCCAAGCCCTGGTGCGAGCGGGTCGGCAGGCAAATCTGGAGACAGCGGGGATCGGCCAGGGCAGAAACGTTTTCGCACTCAAATGACCAACCTGCAGCTGAAGGTCCTCAAGTCATGCTTTAATGACTATAGGACACCCACCATGCTAGAGTGCGAGGTCCTGGGCAATGACATTGGACTGCCAAAGAGAGTTGTTCAGGTCTGGTTCCAGAATGCCCGGGCAAAAGAAAAGAAGTCCAAGCTAAGTATGGCCAAGCATTTCGGTATAAACCAAACGAGTTACGAGGGACCCAAAACAGAGTGCACTTTGTGTGGCATCAAGTACAGCGCTCGGCTGTCTGTACGTGACCATATCTTTTCCCAACAGCATATCTCCAAAGTTAAAGATACCATTGGAAGCCAGTTGGATAAGGAGAAAGAATACTTTGACCCGGCCACTGTACGTCAGTTGATGGCTCAACAAGAGTTGGACCGGATTAAAAAGGCCAATGAGGTCCTCGGACTGGCAGCTCAGCAGCAGGGGATGTTCGACAACGCCCCTCTCCAGGCTCTTAACCTTCCCACGGCGTATCCGGCGCTCCAGGGCATTCCTCCTGTGTTGCTCCCCAGCCTCAACAGCCCCTCCTTGCCGGGCTTCGCGCCATCCAACACAGGTGGGTTCTGCTCTAGGTGATTCTGTCGGCATCAAACAGCTGCCCGGGCAGCGCCTTGTTCTGTGGTTGCCACCCAGGTCCTCTGAGTGTTGGGCAGATGGGAAGCTTCCCTTTCTGATTCTCTCATGGGGGCAAAACTTCAGGTCGCTTTTGTGGAGTCCGCCTAGAGCTGTGTGTTCGTGGTTCTTTGGCTTCCTGGGTCAGGAGTGGCCCCTCCTCTGAAACCTTTCTCACACCCTGCGTTCAACAGCACAACCAGGGTGTAAGCTCCAGGGGAGAACTTTTGAGAGTCCTGGCATATTAGATCCTGGGGTATTTTCGAGAAGTTTCCATTAGAGACCCTTTCATTCAGTCCTTGTGGAAATCCTGATCCCATTTAGTAGTCGTTAAACATATAAGACAAGAGTTGAGTATCCCAGCTAATTCTGGATCATACCCTGTGGAAACTCACTGAAGAGAATTTAAATCAGCTCCTTGCCCTCACCTGTGGTCCTGTCCCCACCTGCATCAGCAGGAAGCTCTCATTGGTGTTTCCTTACACCTGGGGCTCTTCTGACCAGAACAGCAGTGCTTCTGTTAGTTTCTAATGAGACTACCTTCGTACCTGCATGCACTGACCAGGATCTTGTATTGGGCAATGTGGTTTGGACATGTTTGTGTTAGTCCTCCAGACAGACAAAAAATGTTCATGGTCATTTTTAGGAGGATTCGATCACCTTTTCATTTTCTCTTGCCCAGGTCCCTTTTCCCAGCCCTCTAATTCGGTCATATACTCGGTATTCTTATTTTTCCACTTACTAGGGAGTTTCACACTTCTTTCTGTGTGGCGCTCTTGTTCCCCTGTCCTCGCCATCTGCTCTGGATCCACCTGTCTTTGCTAAATTGGATCTTCACCTCCATGATCCTGTGAGACAGATGTAGGCACAAGTCAGCAAGTCCACCCCCTCGCCGACCCCCGCCACGGCCTGCACTGACCAGTGCACATTCACCAAAGGAGAGCCCCTCGAAGTACCTTTTTGCCTTCAAAAGGTGTCTCTGTTTCCAGGAGTTGAAGCACTTTGGTTGCTTCCCAGAGCAGGCCTGGTTTCTGGCTGAATTAGACCCAACTTCTACAATTTTGGTAGTGTTTTACAGAGCATGAAGCTACCTCCATTCCTGGCCCCAGTTTCTTATCCAAAGTGAAGAACAAGAAAGCAGTAAGATATAGAAGTCATTGCTTATATTAGTTGGCAAGTAATGTGACAGAATGATGTCCAAGCCAGCTAGTCATAAGCCAAGAAACAGGCTGTGGAAAGTGGCCAGGCACGGAATTACCCTTGCAGCCCAGGACCTTGGCAGAGGGGCTTGGAAAGGCCCGACATTTCATAATTATGTGAAAAAATTAGAATCAGAATGTCTGATCTATTCCCCTTGTTTTACACACGAGAAAACTGAGGCCCAGAGAGGTCAAGACTATTCAGCAAGCGAGGGTAGGAGCCAGAGCTCTCACCCAGGCCTTCGGGCTCCCAGTGCTATGTGCTCCTTCCACAACTCCCAATATGAGCCAGTCAGTCAACAGGTAGATGTTTAGTGCTACTCAAGGTCTGACCACTTAAGAGTGGACCGAAGATAGAAAGATACGCTCTTAATTATTCAGAGCAGCCAGGTGTGCCCCAGTTCCCACCTCTTGACTACTGCAGCTCACAGGAGCACTGGATCTGGAATGGGAGGGAAGAAACTTCTGTTTAATGTGTCAGGCCCAATGTGAGCTCTTTCCACATGACCTTTCATGTAAATCCCTACAACCACTTACTGTGGAAAGCTGAGGTTCCAAGCAGTCAGCTGACAGGCCCACAATCACCTGGCAGATATGTGTCAGTCATAATCCATACTGCATCAGTCTGCCTCCAGAGGTGCATGATTAGGTCTCAGGGGGATAAAGTGCCTTGCTTCTTTCTGATCTTACAGATGAGGAAACCGAGGCCACAGAATTACCGTGAGAATATATTGAGCTGCTGTATTGAATGTGGCTAGTGCAGCAGAGCTTGGTAAATAGCAGGGGTTCAGTAAGTATTTTCTAGAATTTTGAATCTCTTATGTAGACTGTCAGTTCAAGATATAGAAAGTCAGTTTAAAGCCTTTTGACCTGGATCTTTCTCCTGAGAGCCTTATGTCACAGAGATAAAGAAATCTCTAGATGTTCCTTCCTTACCCTTCCTTTGGGCTGTGGTTCCAACCTAAAGCTTGGAGCAGGCCCGTTGGTAGAGGAAGACAGAAGGAGCCACGTCCCAAGTTTAGAATTCATCATCCATTCTGTTTCTGCCTCGTTTGTGCCAATTTAACCAACAAACCTTTACTGAGTTTTCTGAGTCAGATACATCTTCTCTGGTCTTGGACCCTGTGTGCACTGAGGAAACTGGATGACTTAATCTCAGTGATTCTTTTCTGCTGTCTTAGAAGAGTACACTAATGATGCACTTGGCTATTCAAATGTTAACGGGTGTTTTCCTGGGATTGGCAACTTGAGGCAACCTTGTTCTCGTCATCTGAAATTTGAAGGTTGTTTAATGCAGCGTGAATATTCCCCGCAAATGCTGCACCACTGTAGACAACATGGTCTTCACCCAGGTCTGGGCTTCGGAGTGTTTTTCTCCTTTTTCTCTTGTGAAGACATGTCATGTTATAGAACCCCTTACCACAGCTTTCTGGGAAGTGGTCCAGATGAAATGGTGAGGGGCTACAGGATTTCTGATTTTACATTTTGGTGCTCTCTGAAGTGACATATGCTGTCTGGTTTCTTGGGTGTGGTGAATGTAAAGGTGACCTGAAGGCTGCTGCCTGTGAACTCTTCTCAACTCTTGTCTTTCCTCAGCATGTCCCCATCCAGCGTACCATGTCCCTTCCTGCACCACAGTGCTGTCCTTCCCCACCACCTTGCTCAACTTTCCGCACCTACGGCCTGAGGTACAGGTTCCCCTGCTATCTGAAAGCAGAGCGTTCCTGTGAAACCTTTTTTAAGACATAATGGCATAAAGTGGAGAAGCAGTCAGTCACCTTAGGACACCTCTTGCTAACAGATGCACAAAATTCAGTTAGCAAAAACGGGTATTAGTGTAGTTCTTTCGTAAAAGTGGCATAAAGTGAGCTTTAGAAAAGCCGGGGATACTGTACCAGCAGTAGCAACATCGTCTTCCATCACTGTGGAACAAAAGACTCAAACCAGGAGATGGGTATGGGTCAGGGAGGATGTTAGGCTCTGGGCTGGGTGGAGGCTTTCCAGGTAGTGGTAGATTAGGCCTGCATGTGATAAAGGATGGGGCTGTACCCCATGTGGGTCTAGTGACATGGTCAAAAACCTTTGCCACCCATAAGCATTGTCACTTGAGGAATGTGCAACATCTTAGGAATTGATTGTCTAGCACTTTGGGCTCTTCTGTTCCTGACAGGGTCTTTTCCTCTTCCCATGGCTGGTTTCTTGACCATCTACAGCCCTAGTCCTCCTCTATGTCATTCAGACAGGGGCAGGAGAAAATGTTCGTTTCTCCAGCAGACTCCAGAGTCCTATTCCCAGATGGTTACGTTTTTCAACAGGTATCAGCTGAACCAAGCCAGGGAACAGTTTTCTCTGAATGGATTTTTATTTCTTCCCATTTCTCCTCTTCTCTCTGCCTTCCTAATATGTCCATTCAGCTGCAGCAATGGAAGTCACAGAGGTGCAAGTGTACAGCCTGTTGTTTGTTGACATGGTCTTGGGGGCCTGGCCAGATTTCTTGCTTGTGTTCACTCTCTTCTCCTGCTTCCTTTCCCTTCCAGACTTCTGGTGGGACTGCCCGGCTGTAGAATTTCTGTGAAACTTTGACGAGGGCCCTTGGTCCTGGCTGGAAACAGAGTTTAGAGGTCTCCAGACTAACTGCCTTGGGCAGAATGAATGGGAGCCCAGCAAAGCAAATATGAACTAGTGGGGTAGGTGGCACATTGGGCAGGAAGGTGTCAGAAGTTGCTTAGCTGAAAGGGGAAATATGGGAGCTGACTCAGCACCGGGTCCTGGTTAGAATACAAGGGTATCCAACCCTGAGCCTGGTGAGACATCGTCGGTGTTGAGAGGATCTTTCAAGTTTAAATCTTGAGATCTCAGACTTAGTGCCAGTGGCACAGGTCATACATCTTGAGCTTCAGCTTCACCATCCAGACTGACACGTGATTTCTCGTTTCCATTCTTTTCAGCTTTAACGTCTCCAAAACCTAACTTGATGGGTCTGCCCAGCACAACAGTTCCTTCCCCTGGCCTCCCCACATCTGGATTACCAAATAAACCGTCCTCAGCGTCGCTGAGCTCCCCGACCCCAGCACAAGCCACGATGGCGATGGCGCCTCAGCAACCCCCTCAACCCCAGCAGCAGCAGCAGCAGCAGCAGCCACAGGTGCAGCCGCCGCCCGCAGCCCAGCCGCCACCTGCACCACAGCTCCCGCCACAGCAGCAACGCAAGGACAAAGACAGTGAGAAGGTAAAGGAGAAGGAAAAGGCACACAAAGGGAAAGGGGAACCCCTGCCTGTCCCCAAGAAGGAGAAAGGAGAGGCCCCCACGGCAGCCGCAGCCACGATCTCAGCCCCGCTGCCCACCATGGAGTATGCAGTGGACCCTGCGCAGCTGCAGGCCCTGCAGGCAGCCTTGACTTCGGACCCCACGGCGTTGCTCACGAGCCAGTTCCTTCCTTACTTTGTACCAGGCTTCTCTCCTTACTATGCCCCCCAGATCCCTGGCGCCCTGCAGAGCGGGTACCTGCAGCCTATGTATGGCATGGAAGGCCTGTTCCCCTACAGCCCTGCGCTGTCACAGGCCCTGATGGGGCTGTCCCCGGGCTCCCTACTGCAGCAGTACCAGCAATACCAGCAGAGTCTGCAGGAGGCGATCCAGCAGCAGCAGCAGCGGCAACTACAACAGCAGCAAAAAGTGCAGCAGCAGCAGCAGCAGCAGCAGCAGCAGCAGCAGCAGCAGCAGCAGCAGCAGCCCAAAGCAAGCCAGACCCCAGTCCCCCCCGGGGCTGCTTCCCCAGACAAAGACCCTGCCAAAGAATCCCCCAAACCAGAAGAGCAGAAAAACGCACCCCGTGAGGTGTCCCCCCTCCCTGCCGAAACCCCGAAGAGCCAGAAGCAGAAAGCAAAAGTGCGGACTCCCTCTACGACCCCTTCATTGTTCCAAAGGTGCAGTACAAGTTGGTCTGCCGCAAGTGCCAGGCGGGCTTCGGTGACGAGGAGGCGGCGAGGAGCCACCTGAAGTCCCTCTGCTTCTTCGGCCAGTCTGTGGTGAACCTGCAAGAGATGGTGCTTCACGTCCCCACGGGCGGCGGCGTTGGCGGCGGCGGCGGCGGCGGCGGCGGCGGCGTTGGCGGCGGCGGCGGCGGCAGCGGTGGCGGCGGCTCGTACCACTGCCTGGCGTGCGAGAGCGCGCTCTGTGGGGAGGAAGCTCTGAGTCAACATCTCGAGTCGGCCTTGCACAAACACAGAACAATCACGAGAGCAGCAAGAAACGCCAAAGAGCACCCTAGTTTATTACCTCACTCTGCCTGCTTCCCCGATCCTAGCACCGCATCTACCTCGCAGTCTGCCGCTCACTCAAACGACAGCCCCCCTCCCCCGTCGGCCGCCGCCCCCTCCTCGTCCTCCGCGTCCCCTCACGCCTCCAGGAAGTCTTGGCCGCAAGTGGTCTCCCGGGCTTCGGCCACGAAGCCCCCTTCTTTTCCTCCTCTCTCCTCATCTTCAACGGTTACCTCAAGTTCATGCAGCACCTCAGGGGTTCAGCCCTCGATGCCAACAGACGACTATTCGGAGGAGTCTGACACGGATCTCAGCCAAAAGTCCGACGGACCGGCGAGCCCGGTGGAGGGTCCCAAAGACCCCAGCTGCCCCAAGGACAGTGGTCTGACCAGTGTAGGAACGGACACCTTCAGATTGTAAGCTTTGAAGATGAACAATACAAACAAATGAATTTAAATAAAAAAAAAGTTAATAACAAACCAATTTCAAAAATAGACTAACTGCAATTCCAAAGCTTCTAACCAAAAAAAAAAAAAAAAAAAAAAAAAAGGAAAAAAAGAAAAAGCGTGGGTTGTTTTCCCATATACCTATCTATGCCGGTGATTTTTACATTCTCGTCTTTTCTTTTTTCTTTTAATATATAAAGAAAACGTCCCTTAACCTTGTTACATTGTGTCCTTTTGAAGGTACTATTGGTCTGGGAAACAAGTCCGCAGGGCCTCCCTAATGTCTTTGGAGCTTAACCCTTGTATATTTGCCCCTTTTCAATAAACGCCCCACGTCGATAGCACAGAGGAGCCCGGCATGCACTGTATGGGAAAGCAGTCCACCTTGTTCCAGTTTTAAATTTCTTGCTATCTTAGCATTCAGATACCAATGGCTTGCTAAAAGAAAAAAAGAAATGTAATGTCTTTTTATTCTCAGGTCAATCGCTCACACTTTGTTCTGTTTCCAGAATCATTATTTTATATATTTTTTTCGGTTTTTCTTTTTTTTTTTCTTTTTCTTTCTTTCTTTTTTTTTTTTTAGTTTTGTTCCAGAAAGATTTTTTTTCTTAATTTAAAAAATGGGCAGAAAGTATTCGAGAAAAACAATGTGAACTGCTTTAGCTTTCTGGGGATTTTAAGGATAGCTTTTCTGCTGAAGCCAATTTCAAGATGAAAAGTTAAGCACTCCCACTTTCAGAAAAAATAAAAAACCCACACACACAAAGAGTGTTGAGGACTCGTAGCTTAAAAAAATAAGTTTTAAAAACTGACTTTCTGTATTTATGGTAGATATGACCATTTTTGGTGTTGAGTAGATTGTTGCATTGGAAATGAACTGAAGCAGTATGGTAGATTTAAAAGGAAAAAAAAAACCTTTGTGTACATTTAGCTTTTTGTATGGTCCAGCTGACAGCTCCTCATTTGATGTTGTCTTGTTCATTCCTAGCAGATAGATTGCAATCTGTTGATTCGCCTAAGCTTTTCTTCCCTTTGTCCCTTAGTCCACTTTCTCTTTCCTCTTCCCACCTCCCATCCTATAATCTCCCACTTAACGTAGCTGCCTTCATTTCTTAGAGGGTAGCTGCAGAATTATTTTATAAAACTAAAGAAAGAATTTCAAAGGGTTCTAGGGGTCATTAGGATCCTCACAGATTATTTTTGGTTGGGGAGTTGAAACTTTTTAAAGGCATATAATTCTAGTTACCTGTGTCTGTTAGCCTTGTGCATTTATTTTTTATTTAACCTTCTGTTGGCTTTTCTTTTCACCCCTTTCCCTCCTTTGGTAGATGCTTCAAATATTCTTTTCTTAAACTAAAACATTTGTTTCAATTTGTGTAATTGGACTGTGTGCTTTTCTTTTCTAAAAAAGTTTTTGGTTAGGGGTATGGTTTTTGTTTTTGTTTTGTTTTCTTTCCTCTCTCAGAAGAAGAAATTTCATGCTTTAAATAAAATCCAAAGACACACCCTTTCACTGCTGATGCAGAAAAAAAAGGGAAAGGGTTCTTGTTACTTGAGAATTTGTTTCTGATTTAAACAAACAAGACTTAGTTTAATAAAGGAGTAAAACAAAAGATTCCCAGGTTGTTATGTGCTTCTTCTGCAAGCAGAGAGGCAGCTGTTAATGACAAGTCCATATACCAAAAGACACATTTTTTACTTCAAAGTTTTGTCCTTATGTTAGGCAGTCTGAGCGGCAAGTGATCCAGAGCGCAGCCAACAAAGAAGCAGATAGCAATGTACGGAGAGCAAAACAGAAACCGTATATGAGGCACTTGTGTTTATGTTAATATCCGTATTCCTGTAACACACAACACAATGCACCATACACCCTTTCTTAAAAAAAAAAAAAAGGTCTGAACTTTAAAGGAAAACTTTGTGCTGCTATACTGTAGATTTTGGAGACAAATAGATGCTTTGCTGTTTCACTTTCATAGCCAAACATCAACAAAAACAATCTCCCCTTGCCCCCAAAGTGTGAAATCCTCCCCTTCATTCTCTTCCTTATGTTTCAAAAGGGAACTTTGAAGACTGTGAACGCAGGTTCTGTCGGTCACCTTCCGGGCTTCTTTCCCCAGTGCTGAAGCCACTCATCAACTTCGCAAAAGACTGGAGCATTCCAAGATCTGAAAATGGATTTCTTTTTTTCTTTTTTTGTCTTGTCTTTTTTAGCCGGGACTGTTTTATTTTTATGAATTTGTTTTTAGTTTAATGAAAGAGTAGATCCTGAACTGTTGTACATATTTCTAACTAGGCTGATGCACAGTGCAAATTCCTTTTTTAATTTTTTTAAAGTAGAAATATTAAAGAATACCATCTAACTACTCATAGCAGTATCCAGTTGTAGCATAAGGTGTCAAAAACAAGTACACAAAACATTTGCTGTTTAACAAGCTATTTTCTTTTAACAAGAATTCTTGTATTTCTCCCTGTGTTTGAGATGAACATTTTTAAAATTTAAAGTTGTACAGTTTTTTGTTTTCCATTATTTTATCGTTTGTAACTCTATGAAATATATATATATATTTTTTGCCATTAACTGTTGTATGTTACTCTGTGTCTGTATCATATAGAAAAAAATTGTTTGTTTTTGGTTCTCTATGTGATACCAATTAACAATTTAACACTAGCTTTATCTGTCAAATTCTGCTAGGTCTTTTCTGTAAACTTTGTTTTTAAAAATGATATTGCTTGGTAATAGTGCAATTTCTATTCCCTTCCCTCCCCCCTCAAACTTTAAGTTCATTTCCTTGTAATTTTGCCACCCCCTCCCCAATGGTTTCTCTCCCCGCCCCTCTTTTGAGCTACTATGCCATCCTCCCTCTGTGAGGCACAGTGACTGTCAGTGTTTTGTTATGCCATGCCTTGACCTGTGGGTGTATTTGGCAGCAGCAAGGTGCTTGGTTGGGTAGATTGGCTAAGCATGCTTCCACCCACCAGTGTTCCTCAGAGGGGTTATGTGATTGTTTCAACCTCGAGTGGGTTGTGCACTTAATGCTTTCCTCTACAACTCTACCGCCCACGTATATGTTCATTCAAAAAAGAAAAAATAATTCTCAGCATTAACCCAGAAGTAGCAAAGCAGTCAGTGATGTTGAAAATCAGAAGTCAAACATGAGCTAGTAAGATGTTTGTGGGCTGACATCCACCAGGGCTGTGACCAGTATCATTTACAAAGCATGAATTCACTACAACGTTCAACTGATTGGTCTCACTCAGAGAATTTACTCCTGTCTGCTGCATGGTAGGTAACTGAACAGGATATCTCGTTTTTTAAATCAGTTCTTCACTTCCATTGACACTTCATATTTTGTTTTTGTTTTTGTTTTTTTCTCAAGTACTCCATAGTGTGGGTTGGTGCTAGATATCAGTCACAGCACCACTGATCCACAGGATGAATTATTTTATCCATCCTTCTTCCATACTTCCAAAAAGAAAAGAAGGAAACACACACACATACAGAAAGTTTCATAAATCTAGGAAGTCGTTTTTTTTTTTTTTTTAATTAAAAGCTATTTAAGAGATGAATGTGGCCAAAGTTTTACATGATTGAAAATAAAAGTAAAACAGACGGCATGTGTTTAAACCTGAGTTTATCAGGCATGGCAGGAAGTTGCAGGAGAGAGAGGCAGTGACCCAAGCCAGTGCACTTGATGTTCATGGACATATATTTTTTTTAAATAATAAATTAAATTAAAACATTTAAATAGAAGCATAAATTGAGTTGGTTGTTTGTTGGCGCTGAGATACTGCCCACTGTGAAACAAAGCTTTGACTAGTTTTTTTTGTTTGTTTACTTTTCAGGGGGGGAGGGGGGCAAGTTTGGATAGGAAAGAAAGCATAAATGAACATGACCCTGAGGTGAAAAGGTATATGAACAGCCTTTGCAATGTACAAAAAACAAAACAAAACAAAACAAAAAAAATAACAAAAAAAAATAGAGCAAGTGAAACCAAAAATGATGTTCTTGGTGTTTTTCTATAATGTAGTCTTGTTAGCTTTTTTTGTTACTGTAACAATGCTGATCTCGAACTGTACCAAAATACATGGAGACTAACAAACAGAACCACGTGGAACTTTCAAACTGAAAAAAAAAATTTGTCACAAAAACTTTGTTGTCATAGTTAAGTTGATTGTAGATGGTAATTGAATATACTCCTTTGAAAATATTTCATCAAGTATGTTTCCTGCTCATTGTGATACATTAAAAAAAATATGAGCAAAAGTTCTGTCAACAGATTTTGTATGTGTGCATGTGTGAGAGAGAGATGGATGACTGATGAATTATAAATTTGAACAGTATCTCAAGGTTGGGTGTGGAGGGACACTTATTCCAAGATACATAAGCTTTTTGGTATATCTAAGTGTCCTTGTATTTCCCATCTCCTGGCACTCATAAAAGTGCCAGAGATTTTGGCGGTGATGCTAACTAGCTTATTTCATTGAGAAGAGTAAGCCTAGCAGCTTAGATAATATTTGGCCCCAGAGAGCCCTAATAGCACTCACATTTTTAATTCAAATGTTTATTGAATTATATTATATAGACACTTGGCATAACCATGAGCAAAAGTTCTGCTGATGGCCAGGGGAGAGGTAAGTTCGACTTCTCTGAAATGGGAATTGGATCTGGTGTTTATGATAGGGTATGAAAGGTAAGTTGAATTAAGTACATTACTGACTACATTTACCTTTCCTAGAATCTGAGATAAGAACAGTCTGCAAAATAATAGCATTAGTAGTTCCTACATACAAGAGAATAGTCCTCTTATCAATCCTCCCGTCCCCCTACCACCCCTTACATCAGAAAATGCCTGAAATTCATTAATGAGTACATCCAAGATCTGGCCCAGAGGCCCTCCATTCATCTCTAAAGCCACAGCTGAAAAATAATTTACAAAATTTGTGCAGCTGGGCCTGGACAGCACTGCAGGCTAACAGCATCCTTATAAGTTCTGCAGCATCTGTCCTCAGCCAACAGGGGTCTTTTCTAGCCCAGGAGTTGAGCCATGAACCCCTCTTCTGTTGGCTCAGACAGCCATTGTCAACCAAGTCTTCTTAGTTCCTTCAGCAGGCATTCAAGAAGAAGCAGTGACCCTATTAACTCAAAATTTCAAAGACTTCTCCAGTTGGCACCGGCATTGCTAAGTGCTCAGAAAGGAATAGCTGATTCCATCACCAGTGCTGGAACCTCTAAGCCAAACAAGTAGTGTCACTGCCCCTAATGAAACAGTGATCTTTCCCCAAGCACTGCACCTTTCCTTTGAGTGTTCTGCAGAAGCAGATGGCTTCTATCTCAGTATGCTTTCTTGGCACACAGTTATATCACTGATCTTTCTTCCTACCCCATGAAAAGGTATAGTATGATAAAAGTTGTTCAGACCCAAAGCCATGTCTGCCTTTCTAAGCTATAATTATTTTAGGGCCTGGCAGGATCACATTGAAACGTTTTAAATGGAACTAGTTTTGCTGCCTCAGCTCTTTGGAGGAGGGTGACTACAATTCAAATTCTTCTAAAGATAAATTTTTAACAAGAAAATAAGGCAAAACCTTAGTGATGATTGAACCCTTTCTATCAGAAAATCTCTAAGCACCTAAATTACATTGAGAGAAGGTTGAGTAAGGGACTCATTCAGATACTGGAAGTTTTTTTCTTAAGAGAAAAGAAGTCTTCCAATCTGGCTTCAATATCATGCTTACCATGGATATTAATCTCCTCGGAATTAATGGTGTTTCCCTCTGGAAAATGTGAAATGGCAACGTCTTAAAACGGCTGACGTGCGTTAGTAGCTGTTTCTAATTTTGCTTTAAAGAAATGTCTGCAGTGGCTAGCTCCTGTTATAGACTAATGACCTTCCAAATCTCATTTTTAACAAGTTTAGACTTTAAGTTACAAGAGCACAAGCAGTTTAAGAGTCAACTTGAAGGATGAGAAGTTTGCACCTGCTGCTCTGCTCTGCAGCCTTAATTACAGCAGGACAGATGTGCTCGCTCCGTCTCTGTACATTACTGCTGGGGGTGGACCAGTCAAGGCCATGCCAAAACTCACAAAGAAATTAGTGCTCAGGGCCGTTCAAGTAGAGGCAGCTTTCCATTACTTTTTACTTCATAGCAAAGGTGTGTATTTTTCTTCCTTCCTTCCTCTCTCTCTCTCCTTCCCTCCCCTCCCTTTCTCTTTCATTCTTTTTTAAACTAAAGGCATATGTTTTGAAGCTGTCTTGGCCAATTAGTTTTGATTCTTCTCTATCTTTTCCAGTTTTTTTAATTACAGGTGTAAAAGTAAATGTGTTCTTTATCCTTTATAACTGCTTCATTTCTTATCCTATGTGCAACAGGCAGATAAAGAGACTATTTAATACAAATTATGAATCCTTTATTAACATAGGAATGAAAACTTTCAGAAGAACTGTTTTACTCTTGGGCCAGTATCCGTTGGCCTGAGAAATGAGTGCTAAAAACAACTAGGACCAGCAAGAGAGAAACGCATCAGCAGATACTCTGTAATACCAAAAGCTTCGTTTGGACACTTGCTATTCCTTGCCTTGCTACTCTCAATACACTTCTCTTCCCTTACGCATTGCAGCTGTCTTTTTGAGCCCCTCATGATGCCTTATGTTTGCATGACACTTGAAAAATATCCTGTACAATTACTTCTTGCTTGTTCCTCAAAGTGATCAAGAAGGTAGGCAAAGTGGGTGACATCTATCTCAGGTATTCAGGATAGTGAGGGGAAAAGGCACTAGCAATGCATTTAGTCTCTATCCAGTGTGCCTTCCTCCCACCACACCGCTTCCTGACACTAAAGGAGAGCTGCTGAGAATGCAGGCTCAGGAGTCAGACTGATAGGCTTCAAATTCTGACTCCACCACTATGACTTTGCTTGTGTTGCTTATTTCCACTGTAAAATGAAGATAATGGTACCTGCTTCATAGGGTTGTAGTGAAGTTTAGTTATATATAAAACATTTCGAACACTGCCTGGAACATACCGGGTGCTAAATATCTTTTGCTACTATTATTGTATTAACTCTCTACTTCTTTGCTGTAAGTCCCTTGTGATCGAAACTTTCTAACTTCCTTAAAGGGTTTGGGGACTGTAGTTGCATAAGTCAGTCCCCTCAGACCTTTGCCATACACTTATATCGGATGCCTGCCTGCCTGTCTATACCTCAGAGAGTCCAGAGATCCCTCAGGGAGCTTCTGCTTATGAGTTGTACAGGACAGGAGCTTGCATTTCATTCAATGACCAACTTGTAGTGATTAATTTGGTCAGAGGAAAGGATGGCTTGTAGTTTGTTTTTGTTTGCAAGACAAGACATATTCTTGCTTCACTTTGCCTGGGGGTTAGAGAATAGAGAAAATGGAATAGGTTGTGACAATTTGTCCAATACCACTGCTTGTTTGGGAGTGGTTCAGATACACAGGTTGAGAGCATCTAAACTGAGTCTGAAAGAGTAAATGAATACTTCATGAAACCAACTGAAAAAGTAATACAAAAGAATACTGCAAGAGGATCTTTCTACTCCAATACACAGGAAGAGTTTCTTAAAATACTATTATTCTAGTAACCTGCAAAATAAACATCTAGAAGAGGCATGGGAACAAGAGAGTAAAAACTAAATTAGCCCAGAGAAAAAGAGTTGAGTAGAGTGTTTTCATAATAGCTTGTACATATAAGAACTCATTGGTAATACAGGCTTTATGAGGCTATGACTCTGTGAACTTTCTCCATTTAAATCAGGAACAATGATGGTGCTGGAAATAAAGTTGTCGATACTGTTATGAGAAAGCTAGTAAAGGCTATGGGGGATGATTAGTGGGGGATGATTTTTTTTCTTTTTCTATGAAGATAATAATGCATAAATGTAGCTTTGGCATATTGCCTGTAGACAGAATATCATCATACAGTGTCTGATTGCTTTGTTATATGCTTCTAAGTTTGACATCGTTTGAACAGTTTTCAAAGTCTGATTTGTATTCAGTGGAATCTGTTTCTTTCAATTCTGTAAAGATGTTGCCCCACTGTTGCCTCACTTGAATTGTTTCCAGTACAAAATCTGCTGTAATCCTTATTTTTAATGTATTTTTTTCTCTAGTTGCTTTTAAGTTTTTTTCTCTTTATCATTAGTTTCATCACATCATGTTTTGATTACAATGCGCCTTGGTGTAGTTTTATTTCTGTTTCTTGTGCTTGGAATTTGTCGAGCTTCTTGGATTTGTGGAATGTTACTTTTCATCAAAATTGGAAATTCCTCAGCTATTATTTCTTCAAACGTATTTTTTTCTATCCCTTCCACTCCTCCCCCACCTACCTTGGAACTCTGATTATATATGTCTTTGACTATTTGAAGCTGACCTGTAGCTTACTGATACTCTGGTTTTGTGCAGGGCAGGGTTGAGGGGAGGAGTTACTCTTCTCTGCCTGTTTCATTTTTGATAGTTTTCGATGCTATGTCTTCAAGTCCACTAATCTTTTCTACTAATCTGGTACTAATCCCATCCAGTGTATTTTTTCCATCTCAGATATTATAGTTTTCCTCTTTAAAAGTTTGATTTGGGTCTTTCTTTTATATCTTCTGTGTTTTTACTTAACATTTGAACATATAAAATACAGTTATAATGACTGCTTTACTGTCATCTGCTGCTAACATATATATAAATTCTGAGTCGGTTTCAGTTGATTATTCTCATTATGAGCTGTGTTTTCCTGCATTTTTGCATGTTTAGTAATCTTTCACTGTGAATTTTTACCTTGTTGAGTGTTGGATATTTCTGTATTCCTATAAATGATTAGTATGTTCTGGGATGTACTTGTTACTGAAAACAGTATTCTTCCAGTGTTGTTTTTAAGTTTTGTTGGACAGGACCAGAGCACCATTTAGTCAAGGGCTAACTGTTCCCCACTTCTGATAATTCTATTCAAATGTCCCACATACTCTTCACTGCCATGTATGAGCATCAGGTGCTATCCCAGTCCCAAGTAATTTCCTAACATGCATGCACTGGTCAGCACTTTTCTGAATATTTGCAGGGGACCCTGTGAAGATCTCCAGAGATTTTCTGGTACTCTGTCCTGAAAATTCTGTCTGCCTTGGTCTCCTCAGTCTCAGCTTTCTCCCTTCAACTCAGTCTGCTGGGCTACACCTAGGTTCCTCATCCTGTGCCCTGGAAGCCCTCAGGCAATAAGGTGAGATAATCATGGGGCTTACTTTTCTGTTTTTCATGTCTGAGGGAACACTGTCCTTCACTGTGTGATATCCAGTGTCTTGAGAACCATTCTTTCATATATTTTGTCTTGTATTCTTAGTGATTTCAGCTGGGAAGGGCATGAGGTAAGAGTCCTGCATACCTTTCAAAGGTGCTACCTACACACTTAGAAAATTTCCCAAAATGTTTTAATTAACACAGGAAACTGATTTATCTGGACATGATACGTTGCTTATTCACTGCTAGGATCAAGAGTTGCAACTAATTCACAGTTGCTTAATCACAGTGATCAGAGGTGGAAGAAAGAAATGCATAAATTCTTCTACCCACTTTTGTCCTTGCCACAATGCCACATAGAATGAGAAAACAATTTCTTAGATTTTAAAGTTGTAAGTCAGCGCATGGTTGCAGAGGTAGGACTAACAGTAAAACACTAATTTTAGCTCTTTTCCCTTGACTACCAGGTTATCACTATTCATAAAGTTATTCGAGTCTTTAAAAAGAAAAAAAAAAACCATTTCATTTCAATGTCTTCCTTCACACAGATCATTTTTCAGACTAAATGTGATTCAAGGAAATACATTCATTTGAAAGTGTGGTTCTCACCCTGAAATGAGCAATACAGAGGAATGATAAAAATCAGGCCCCAAACAACACTAGTTATTCTTGCTAAACTTAAATTATGTTTTTGTTTTATGTTTGTTGTTTCGGCAAAAATTTGTTCCTACTTTAATTGAGCACATACTACATTTATGATAAGTGAAATTCTTAAAGTGTTAATTTGTTACCTTTAAAACTCTCAAGATTTGTTCCAAGTTATCTTTCCCACTACACTTATCTGCAGATAACCTGCTCCAATAAAACTATTCTACCTTCCAAACACAACTTGTACTATCCCTTCTCCATTTAAAGGCTTAACTAATTCATTTACTCCGTGGCCTATCACATCGGCCCAGTCCCTTTTCTGACCCCTTATAACAACCCATGTAATGCCTTCTATGGCAGTGATTCATGTATGTGTTTCATCCTTGGATAGCCTCCTACTCTACATTTTCATTTAATGTTTGAATAACTTAGTAACTTAAAGACTGCATGGAGGAAAGGCTAGTCTCCCTCATATTTATGTTTTATATGGGAGGAGAGGTCTTAAATGGGTAAGTACGAATAGAATTACATAAAGTCAAGGTCAAACACTTTAAAAATATTTCAGTCCCCAAACTCTCTAAAATAAGAGGGGCATTTTTTAGCTACTACTAGTAGAAAATAGAAATAAATGAAAAAATTAAATTGGAAAGGATAAAAACTATACTAGACAAATGTTTTCTTTTTTAGGAGAGAATATAATTGCAATAAAAAAAACAGTTTAGGAATTTGGAAGTACCAGTTAAAATTCTCCACAGCTGTCCTCTAAATTGAAGGGTGGTATTAAGTAGTTATTTGAAAGGAGAAATATATGGTTATTTTTTAAAGTTAAAATGCAAATGTTTGTAAAATATTTGAAAGCTAGGCCTCACCCCAAGCCTAGAAAGAACATAAGAATATAACCCTAATAGTGAGATTTAGACGAACATGAAGTCTGAAATTTGCCTTCAGTTTTCACTAGCTGGTTTCTTCAGCTGGCTCATGAGAAAAAAATACATGGAATACTTTTATGATTTTTTTCCTGTAAAATCTCATACCAATAAAGATATTTCCATTTGTTCAACTGTAAATGCACAGAAAGAAGCTGAGTACAGAAAAATGAGATGCAAACTTCTAGAGCTCCATTTAACTGGTCTGCCCTACAGAGCATCCCCTCTAACTTTAAAATCGTTTTTACTATTAAAGAGCTATAAAAGTAAGTATCTCCCTTTCCCCCAAGAAAAGCAGCATGACCAGAATGTTTCATGGGTAACTTTTACCAAGCCTTTATGGCTAGTGCAGAGGCAATTTCAAAGACAGAGGAATAAGTGAATATAAAGACAGATGTGAGGAAGAAAAAACTTCCATTAAGCTAAACCCCCAAATTAAAATTCCAAATCACGTGAAAAACTTTAGCAAGATAACCAACAATTTAAGAATCAAGAGATGGATTTACTTAAAATCTAATAGCTTACAATCCTATTAATTATGAAATAAAAGAAGACTGAAGAAAATAATAAAAAATCCTATGTATGAAAAATATAGTAACTGAGTTAAACTTAATAAGTGGTAATCAGAGAGATAATAATATGGCCATTTTCCAGAATGTACACATGACATGCCAAAGATAAATTAGTCCTATAGTGAAATTATAGGTAATCTATAAAGCTATTTTTCTCCTTAATGGCTTTCAAGATTTTTCTCTTTACATTTAATATTTGACCAAGATATAACAATTAAGACTGTGAGCAGATTTTTTTTTAATCAGTAAAACAGATATAGGATATAATAAAGTAATAGCCACAAGGTACTGAGAAAAAAGAACTAACAATGTAGGTTTATATATCCAGCTAAACTATCATTAAAGATAAGGATAAAGTAATCCTGGGAAAAGTGTAATAGAAGCTAACTTTTTAAATATCTCAATCACTTCATGAAAACAGAATGACTAGAATAAGAAATCTGAAATCCACAAGCAAGATCTATTAACTCATTTCCCATCTGCCTTGAGAATACTCATCAGCAGCACTTGCAGCTGCAGCGTTTACCCCGAGATAACTCATGGATTACAGACCTAACCCTACCCCCAAAGCTTGCCATGAAATATCTTGCTTTTATTATTATTTTTTCATCACTCTAGTATATCGATAGTCTTTGGAAACAAATGAGATCATCCTATTTATAGCATTCTGTTTTTAGTAGTGGTATTTCCATTTACATAATATAGTAATTTTCAATTGCTGAAAATGTCAAATCCTAAAAAATGTGGCATTCCTATGTGTGATGTTAAATTAACGCTGGCAGCAAGCTGACCTTTTTTCCTAAAAGGGTTAAAAAACTAGGCATAAGGTATCTTCACAAACCCCAAAGTATGAGCAAAAAGAGAAAAATCATCAAAGCTACATGTCCTGCATGACATCAATAAGTATCTGAGAAGAAAAGGTGACAGATGAGCTTGAAAACAGAGAAACCCTAAAATAACCAGGTACTCATGAGAACAGCTGACACTAGGAGAGGGTTTGCATGCTCTAATTATGAGGTCGGAGAGCTGAGAAGCAAAGCAACGTTAGACCTGAAAGGGCTGGAATTAAAGTTCCCTTTTAGGAAAAATTGCCACAATGAGAAGAAAATGCAGTCAAAAGAGTTCAAACTGAGTAAGACAGGGATAACAGGGAGGAGGTGGGATGTGAAAAAACACACATGAGTGAACCAGCATGACAGCAAGCCAGAGTGTTGTGGAAAAGATCCAAAATCAGACCGGCGAGAAACCAAGCAGCACTCAGAGAGTTGGAGAACTCAGGTTTATTACCCTGGCAGTCTCAGAGGAGCCAGTGCTCTGAAGATCTGGGCCCAGAGCTCAGTTGCAACATTCCTTGTACAGACCCTTTTTGGCAGGGCCTGACTGGGTAATTTGAACTCAGGCTGCTACAAAGCAGCTGGAGTTGCTATGGTAGCAGGTAGTTACAATGAGTTACAAGGGCCGGAGTTGCTATGGGTTACTGGCAGTTACAAAGTGTTAACAAAGTGCAGGAGTTGCTAAGGGGTACAAACAGTTATATTTGTAGTTCAGATCAAACAAAAGGGAAGGTGAGTCTTTAGTCAATTTCAAGTACAGCCTATGCATCAAGCATATTTACAGAAGCAGAACAGAGAACTGATTAGCCTTTTGAATAAAAATTCCTCTTCAAGAGTACCCAGTTAAAACTGAGTGAAAGGGAACGGATCAAGAATTCTCAGAGTATGAGATCGTATTTTTGAAGACTTCATGAAAATAATATAATAGGGATTAATAGAGCCCTTTTTTAGCTAAAAATGTTATTTTAACTCATCCATTTCTCCTAAAAGTTCAGGAAAACTAATTTCACTTAAAATAATCAACAGGAGAAGATTGGCATCATAGCTTCTACCAAGCTGCCTCAAGCCCAGAACATGTGGTGGCCAGCCTTGGCCTGCACCAGAACCCCTCTCAAGTGGTTCCAGATCTGACACATCCAGTAGCCCACGTAGCTTTCACCAGAGCCCCACTCAAATGGCTCCACAACTGATTCACTCAATGGGGAGCCTTGGCTAGCACCAGATCATATCCAAAGCAACCCACTCTGTGGGGCCAGGCCCCACACATAAGACTGTCCATAGAAGGTGCAGTTGGTCCTCACAGCCAGTCAGCCTGAAGGTCAGCCCCACCCACCACAATAGAAGGGCATACACGACCCACACAGGAGATAACCCTGGAGTACCTCACTCTGGTGGCCAGGGAGAATTGCACCACTGTGCCCTATGTAACACCTTTATTAGATCACACTTTCAAGACCAGGAGATGTAGTAGATTTAACTAATATATAGAAACAAACACCAAGAGTCATTCAAAGTTAGGAGAAATTTTCATGTTCCAAATGAAAAAATAGAAAGAATGAAACAGAAAAAGAACTAAATGAAAAAGAGCAAGCAATCTACTAGATAAAGAGTTCAAAACGAGATGCTCAATGAACTTGGGAGAAAAATAGATGAACTCAACATAGAGTTGAGTTCATCTAAAATAGAACTTCAACAAAGAGACAGAAAATAATACAAAGAACCAATCAGAACTGAAGAATATAGTAAATTAAATTTAAAAAATACACTAGAGGGAAGCAACAGTAGAATAGATAACACAGAAATACAAATCAGTAGTCTGGAATACAAAGTAGTGTAAATAACTCAATGGAAACAAAAGAAAAAAAAAGTGCAGATAATTTAAGGAACCTCAGGGACAACAGCCAGTGTACCAACAATAGACGCATAGGGGTCCCAAAAGGAGAAAAGAAAAAGGGAAAGAAAACCTATTTGAAGAAATAATGGCTGAAAACTTCCCTAACCTAGTAGAGGAAACAGTCCTCCAAATCCAGGTAGGATAGTGAGTCTCAAACAAGATGAACACGAAGAGGCTCACACCAAGATACATCACATTAATGTCAAAGATAAAGAAAAACAGAGAACTTAAGAGCAGCAAGAGAAAAGCAGATAGTTACATACAAGGACTTCCCAATATGACTATGATTTTTCAGCAGAAATTTTGTAGGCCAAAAAGAATGACATAATACATTTAAAGTAACAAAATAAAAACCTATATCTAATAATTTGAAGAGACCAATCACTAGCAACAAAACTGAATCAGTAATCAAAAACCTCCTGACAAACAAAAGCCCTGGACCAGATAGCTACAGAAGTGAATTCTGTAAAACATTCAAACAATTAATACCTATCCTTCTCAAATATTCCAAAAAAAAAACCACTAAAGAATAAGAAAGCTTCCAAACTCATTCTGCAAGGCCAGTATTACCCTTATGTGAAAACCAGAAGATGTTACAAAAAATAAAATTACAAGTCAATATCCCTGATAAACATAGATGAAAAAATTATCAAAAAAATATTTGCAAGTCAAATTTAGTAATACATTAAAAAGATCATACATGATGATCAAGTGGGATTTGTGTCAGGGATGCAAGGATCATTCAATATCTAAAAATCAATAAACATGATAAACCACAAAAACAAAATGAAGGATAAAAATTATATATTCATCTCAATAGATGCAGAAAAAGCATTTGACAAAATTCAATGTCCATTTATAACTAAAACTTTCAACAAAGTGGGTATAGAGGAAACACATCTCAGCATAACAACAGTCACATATGAAAACCCACAGCAAACATACTTACTCAATGGTGAAAATCTAAAAGCTTTTTCTCTAAAATCAGGAACAAGACAAGGATGTCCACTCACACCACTTTTATTTAACATACTATTGGAAATCCTAGCCATAGCAATCAGGCAAAAAAAAGAAGTAAAAGTCATCTAAATTGGAAAGGAAGAAGTAAAACTGTCACCATTGGCAGATGACATTATAGTATACCAAGAAAACCCTAACTATTCCACCAAAAGACTATTGGAACTAATAAATGAATTCAGTAAAGTTTCAGGATACAAAACTAATATTCAGAAATCAGCTGCATTTTTATACACCAATAAACTATCGGAAAGAAAAATTAAGAAAACAATCCCATTTATAATTGCATCAAAAAGAATAAAACACTTAGGAATACACTTAACCTAGAAGGTAAAATACTCTGAAATCTGTAAGACTCTGATGAAAAAAAAATTGAAGATACAAATAAAGGGAAGGATATACTGTGCTCATGAATTGGAAGAATTAATATTATTAAAATGTCCATACTACTCAAAGCAATCTACAAATTCACTGTAATCCCTATCAAAATACCAATGCTATTTCTCACAGAACCAGAAAATAATCTTCAAATTTATATGGATCCATAAAAGACTCCAAGTAGCAAAAGCAATCTTGAGAAGGAAGAACAAAGTTGGAGTTATCAGGCTCCCTGATTTCAAACTATCCTACAAAGCTATAGTAATCAAAACAGTATGGTACTGGCACAAATATAGGCACACAGATCAATGGAACAGAATAAAGAGCTTACTTACAGAAACAAATAATTGACACTTATATGGTCAATTATTCTACAATGAAGGAAGCAAGAAGATACAGTGGGGGACAGACAGTCTCCTTGAACATAGTGTAACAGCACATCTGCTTTACACACGGAAGGGCCTGGGTTCACATCCAAGTGGAGCCACAGTCCGTGGTCTACGGCCATGCCACCCTGAACAAGCCCGATGTCTGATCTCAGAAGCTAAGCAGGATCGGGCCTAGCTAGTACTTAGGTGGGAGACCACCTAGGAAGACCAGGTGCTGCAGGCATAAATAATAATAATAATAATAATAATAATAATAATAATAATAGTCTCCTCAATAAACGATATTGAGAAAACTGGACAGATACAATGTAAAGAATGAAACCAGACCATTTTCTTATACCATATACAAAAATAAACTCAAAATGAATTAAAGACTTAAATGTAAGACCTGAAACCATAAGTCTCCTAAACAAAAATACAGGCAGTAAACTCTTAGACATCAGTCTTAGAAATTACTTTTTTGGATATGTCTCCTAGGGCAAAGGCAAAAAAAAAAAAACCAAGTAAAAAAACAACCCTAAAATAAACAAATGGGACTAAATCAAACTAAAAAGCTTTTGCACCATGAATAAAACCATCAACAAAACAAAAAGGCAACCTACTAAATGGAAGGAGATATTTGTAAATGATATACCTGATAAGGGGTTAAAATACAAAATATATAAAGAACTCAGACCACTCAGTATCAAAAAATCATCTGATTGAAAAATGGGCAGATAACCTGAATAAACATTTCTTCAAAGAAGACACAGACATGGCCAATGGTTACATGGAAAGATCCTCAACATTACTAATCATCAGGGAAATGCAAATCAAAACCACAATGAGATACTACTTTGCACTTTTCAGAATGAATACAATCCAAAAATCAACAAAGAGTAAGTGCTGATGAGGATGTGGAGAAAAGGGAACTCTTGTGCACTGTTAGGAATTAAACTGGTACATCCACTATAAAAAAAAAAAATAGTATAGAGATTCTTCAAAAAATTAAAAATAAACTACCACAAAGCCTAGCAATTCCACTTCTGGGTATTTATCTGAAGAAATTGAAAACATTAATTTGAAAATATATATGCACCCTTGTGTTCACTGCAGCATTATTTACAAAAGCAATGATATGGAAGCAACCGAGGTGTCCATCAATAGTGAATAAAGAAGATGTGGTATATGTATACAGTGGAATATTAGCCATAAAAAAGAATGAAATCTTGCCATTTGCGACAACATGGGTGGACCTAGAGAGTATTATGCTAAGTGAAATAAGTCAGAGAAAGACAAATACTGCATGATTTCACTTATATGTGGAATCTAAAAACCAAACAAAACGAACAAACTCATGGATACAGAGAATAAACTGTTGGTTGCCCGATGGAAGGGGGTGGAGGGATGGGCACAAAAGGTGAAAAAGATTAAGAAGTACAAACCGCTAGTTTTAAAATAAATCACAGAAATGTAATGTACAGCATAAGGAATATAGTAAATAACATTATAATAACAGTATGCTGACAGATGGTTACTAGACTTAGTGTGATCATCGCATAAGATATATAAATGTCTAATCACTATGATGTACACCTGAAACAAATATAATATTGTATACCAACTATAATTAAAAAGTAAAAATTAAAAAAAAAACTCATACAACTCAATAGAAAAAAATCCAATTAGATAATGGGCAGAGGAACTGAATAGATTTTTTCCAAAAGAAGGTGTACACATGGCTAACAGGTATATAAAATGGTGCTCAAAATCACTAATCGTCAGAGAAATGCAAATCAAAACCACAGTGAGGTATCATTACCTTACTCCTGTAAGAATGGCTATTGTCAAAAATACAAGAAATAAGTGTTGATAAGGATGTAGAGAAAAGGGCACCCTTGTGTGCTATTAATGGGAATGTAAATTCGTACAGCCTCTATGGAAAGTAATATGAAGGTTTCTCAAAAATTAAAAGAACTACCGTATGATCCAGCAATTCCACTTCTAGGTATTTATCTGAAGGAAACAAAATTACTACTTCAAAAAGATAATCTTCACCTCATGTTCACTGCAGCATTATTTACAATAGCCAAGACATGGAAACAACCTAAGTGAGCCAAGACATGGGAACAACCTAAGTGACCTTCAACAGATGAATAAATAAAGAAAAAAAATACACACACACACAATGGAATAAGACCATAAGACAGAAGGAAATCCTACCATTTGTGATAACAAGGATATTATTATGTATTTAGTATAATGAGGGCATTACACTAAATGAAGTAAGTCAGAGAAAGAGAAATACTGTATGATCTCACTTATATGTGGAATCTAAAAACTAACCTTATAGATACAGAGTACAGAATGGAGGTTGCCAAGAGGCTGGGAGATGGGCGAAAGTGGTCAAAAGGTATAAATTTCCAGTTATAATATAAATAAATCCTGAGGATGTAATATATGGCATGGTGACTGTAGTTACCAGTACTGTAGTGTATATTTAAAAATTGCTAACAGAATAAATCTTAAAAGTTCTCATCACAAGAAAAAAATTATACACATGTATGGTGATGGAAGTTAATTAAAGTTATTGTGGTAATCATTTCATAATATGTACATATATCAAATCATTATGTTGAATACCTAAAACTAATACCATGTTATATTTCAATTATATCTCAATAATAAAAATAAATGAATACTGATGGTATGAAACAATAACGCTTGTATAGTTTTTAAAAATATACAGAATTAAAATATATAACATTGGCATTTAGGTCTGGAGAGAGTTAATGGAGTTAAAAATCTTTCAAAGTTCTTGCGTTGCTCATGCAGCAAGTAAAAGTACTGATTACCATTAGGCTTTTATTTGTTAAGAATGGTGGTTTTAATTTCCTTTTTTAAGTTTTATGCATTTACACATTTGTATTCAATACTCAAAATTATGGCACAGGATGAACTGAATGTTCAATCAGTTCAATAAATGGTCTATGAATTGAAGAGGCATTCTTGCCATAGAGGAGAAATCAGCATTCAGGGGGAAAAAGACAAACATTTAAGTTTTTAATTTTCAAATGTTCATTAGCAAAATAAATCCACTCACCAAACCTGAAACTCTATTGTATTTTTTTAAAAATCCCTGCATACTGATGATGTGATACTATACAGAGAGAACTCCAAAGATTCCACCAAAAAACTATTATAACTAGTAAATCAATTTAGTAAAGTAGCAGGATACAAAATTAATATTTAGAAATCGGTTGCATTTTTATACACCAACAATGAACTATCTGAAATAGAAATTAAGAAAACAATCTCATTTACAATTGCATAAAAAAAAAAACAGGAATGAATTTAACCAAGGAAGTAAAAGACTTATACTCAAAAAATTATAAGACATTGAAGAAACTGAAGAAGATACAAATAAATGGAAGCATATACTGTGCTCATGAATAGAAGAATTAACATTGTTAAAATGTCCATACTACCCAAAGTGATCTATAGATTCAATGCAGTCTCTATCAAAATACTAATGGCATTGTTCATAGACCTCAAACAATTAATCCAAAATTTTACATGGAACCAAAAAAGACCCCAAACAGCCATGACAACCTTGAGAAAGAAGAACAAAGTTGGAGGTATCAGGCTACCTGATATCAAACTGTACTGCAAGGCCACAGTAACCAAAACGTTATGTTACTGGCACAAAAAAAGACACATAGATCAACAGAATAGAATATAGAGCCCTGAAATAAACCTACATCTATATGGTCGATTAATTTCTATGCAAAGAAGGCAAGAATATACAATAGGGTAAAAGTCTATTTAATAAATGGTGTTGAG
>NW_024353909.1:3676137-3834549 GCF_902729225.1 Pteropus medius
AGGAATGTAGGGTGGGGAAGGGACAGTGAGGATACATAAAAGCAGGGGTTGTGGGAGACCAACTGGATGGTGTTTCCTACTAGCCTTTGAAATAGTTGGAGTAGGTCAAATATGTAAACTAGATGTCCTTCTGAAGATGGACTGGAATGCCTTCTAGAGTTCTAGAAGAGGAATCAGCAGGATTTAAAACTTACCAGAGAAAAGGAAGAGAGACAAAATTTAGCTTTGATGTGTTTCAAAAATACTTTGCAAAACAATGAAAATACCTGGTGTTAAAAAATACGTCAAGTAATAGTTGTTAATTGAGATCGAGAGTGAGCACAATATGGTTTTTATTAAGATTATTAGTACATCACAAAGATGAGAACACTGAAAAATAATAGATTTGAAGCGCGTGGTGAATCCATGTAACAAAATAGAACTCTGTAAAATATAAAACAGTTTTTCTGCCACTACCTTCCAATTTTAATCCAGTGATTTAGAGAAATAACTTTCCATAGTTTATTTTCACTTCTGCATAAACCTTGTACATATTTGTTGTAACTTATTTAACTATAAATTGCAAATATAATTACCCAAAGGCTTTTGGATATTTATTTAAAACCATAAGGTCACAAAAATGTAAATTGTGAATGCATAAAAAAAAAAAAAGTTCAACCAGCCTGGTTTATCTAGAAATGGCAGGTCTGAGAGATAAATAATGCCTTCTGGCCTAGAAGGTAAACAGCTTTAGCTTTCTTTTTTTTTTGTAAGAACTTATTTTGGTGAGGAGAGGCTAAGTTGTGAGAAGGAAGAAATTGAGAAATTAGGATCTTTATTGAAAAGTCCTACCTTCCTACACTTCCAGGAAGTGGTCTTGTGTATCAGTGGCTCCCTGGGGTTCCAATCTGGGGACCATTTGATTGATTATAGTGCTGAGCTGGTGGTGTGGGAGGCTGACAGTGTTTAAGGCCCTCCATATTCCTTGCTTTATTGCATATGGCTAACGCTTTAAATAATCCTTGCAAATAAATGGGATCCGCTATGGAGAATAGGTGCTATGTGTTCTACATACAGAAGTTCCCTTAAATAGCTGAGTGGTTGAATTTTGTGCCAAGTGAAACTGGAAAAGAATATATAAGTAGAAGACTTTCTGAATTGGAAGGAAAGTCATAATCTACATGTTATTCTCTGAAGACCCTTTGGAAAAGGCGTATTCTTTTTTTTTTTTTTTATCTCTTACAGATCTTCATAGAAAGGCTAATATAACTAAGCCAGTGTAATTTAGCCAGATTAGATCTAGGTCCATCTGTATGGATTATTGGAAAATTTGATTCAAAATCTGTCCCCAGATTTATTTTGCAAATTGCTATTTAGAATGTACCCTTTGTAGTTGTAGTTGAAAAATAGGTGTGATATTTTTAATACTCTTAAGATAATTGGGAGTACCTTTGAAGCATACATTTTCTAGATGTTTCCTCCAATTTTAGGATTTTTTTTTTTTTACAGTGGAAGATAGGAAGTTACAACTAATCCAGTCAGTGAATGTGATGAAATTTGTTTTTTTCAACAATAGTTTTAAGTTTTGATTAAAATAATGTATTTTGGTATTTAAATGCATATGGTTTTAAAAAATGAATTAATACCAGAAAGACTTTAATGAACTGAAATGGTCTTCCTCTCCTATCTCATCCCACCCTTTCCAGAATATACCTTAAAATGTATATTTGTAGAGATGAGCCCATATTATTTTAAAGTTTGAATGCAGGAATGTATTTCCTCCCTTAAGATATTTTACATTCTAATAGTGCTCATTAAGTATGGACAGTTACTTTACCAGACTTTGTTTTTACCATGCATATCTTAGAGTTAATTGTATGTGGGCCTTTAATAGTTTATCACATTTGAAATGTTCACAGCCCTCACATATTATCTTCATTTTTATAGTTAAAAGCATAAAACTGAAGTAAGTATTTAACTCATGGCTTACTCTAAAAACTTTTGCTTTCTGGAAATATTTTAAAATCTTAAATGTGTTCTTTATACACTTGTTTGATGTGAGAGGTGATTATAGTTGTGTTTCCTTATAGATTAGTTTGTCAACAGTTCTTATGTAAAAGTAAGGGAGGGAGAAAATAAAATGTTCTCAGTGGAGCAGTTCCAGTGGAATAATGATTATTAAAAGCTGAAAGCATCTCAGAGGATAGTATTGGCCTTTCCAGCAGTTACCTGATGCTTTAGGCAGTGGACGAGAAAGCACTAGGTAATTCAGTGGTGGCTAATAATAGCTAAACAGTCCATCTAGATTTTTGCAAGAGGACTGTGCTTTCTTAGTTTCTAGGCCTTTTAAATGCCCAGTGATATCCACCAAAACAGCGGTCCTCAACCTTTTTCGTATCAGGGACCAGTGCTCCTATGAGAATCTAATGCCTGACAATCTCAGGTGGAACTGAGGTGGTGATGCTAGCGCTGGGGAGCGGCTGCAAATACAAAAGAAGCTTCGCTCGCCCGCCGCTCACCTTCTGTTGTGTGGCCCAGTTCTTAACAGATTACAGACCCGCAACGGTCCGTGGCCCCGGGGTCAGGGACCCCTGTTAAAGTTCTAACTCAGCGGTTTATCTTCATAGGGTAGAATTTAGCATCTAGTCAGGGGATACATTCTTTGACCAACAATACATATGTTTCAATATGTAAAGTTCCTTAAAGAATTTATAGTCTTAAGGGAAATATGTATACACATTAAAAAATGACTTAAAAATCCTCAGAAGAAAAATCATGGATAAACTAATACTTCCTGGGGTCTGTCTTCACTTTTCTAAGATTGAGAAGGTCAGTGAGCCATTATTTGGCCTTAAAAAGTTTTTTGGAAGAAGGTTTTCGGTGGTCTTGTGGCATAGTGTCTGATTGCTCTTAATGGCAGTGAGCAAAATTTCTCTTCACTCAGTGCAGAACTTATTTGTATAAATATACTGTATAGAATACTGTTTTCAGATGGATCAGTTTATCTTTCCTAAAGATTAAAAAATAACAAATATTTACAATTAACCATTGAATTATTCAGTGGTTAAAATTATTTGGTGGTACAACCGTGATGGCTCCTGTGTTTATAAAATAAGTGCTTGAAAGCCCTTTGTTAATTCTGAGATGTTCAGCTTTAAGAAGATGCTCTTGATGAGGAGAGACCTAGTTCCCACTTGTTGCAGGGGTTTATCCTACTTATCTATAGTTAGAATCAGTGATAATCTTCATGGTTTTGCATAGCTATACTCAAATCCCTAAGATCTGAATAGCTATACTCAAATCCCTAAAATGATCAATTTACTTATGTTATCCTAAACTTAAAACAATGAAGCCATTCTCACTCTTGTTTTATTTCCTTTTTCATTCTTTACCACCTTTACAAATTGAATTTTAGGTGCTATAATTATCCTAAAATATTAATCTCAGTAATTATAAAAATAGTATTTGCTTTATTTATAGGTAGTTCTGTTTCCCAATGAGGAATAAGTAACAAAAGTATTTTGTTTACTTTTTGGCTGATTCAAAGAAAAGATCATAGAGTTCTCTGTGAAAATGGAGATTACCCCACCCCCAAGTTTGTTTAACTTCTTGCCAGAGCTAATTGGGAAAATGTACAGACCCAGAATAAATTTCTGTGATATCAACTGAGTTCTGCATGCATATCTGTGCCACCTAGGTTTTAAGGCACTATAATAGATTCTTAATGTAGAATAGAGGAAGAAATATCAAATAAATAGTTAAACCCCATTGCAATCGATTTAGTAATATAAGTATGTTCAAGGGAAAGAAGTTCTGTTGAGGAGAGAGTAGTCATTCATTCTTTCTAGGTAGAAGGAGAAAGATGGGGATGAGAGACATGGATAATTCCATAGAGAGCATAGAGAGGGTCACATCTGAGCAGTTTTGAAGAATGTCTAGGCAGGTGGATAAGATGGAGAAGAACATTTCAGACAAGTCACAGAATTGTGGAATAGCTGGTGTGTTTAGAGAATAAGTAGTTGGATTGACTGAAACAGAATGAAAGGCAATGGGGCATGACCCTGGAGAGGTATGTCAGTGTAATTGTTAGTGGAAATCTCTTGTTTATTAGAACAGAAAATGGCCCATCATAAAAATAGAGAGGTAAATATTTAGAATCTTGTTATATTGCTGTAGCAGTTTTTGCTTTGAGATAATGTGACTCTACAATGTATATGAATTTCACGGGGGCAAAATTATCGAATGCAACAGTAATTTTTTTTGGAACATGATGGGAATGGAAAGAATAGTTGTTCAATATTGTGTTGATTTTGTACTTATGTGGGATATAAGGCAGAGGGTCAGGACCCTGGAGAAGCTTTCAATTTGCATATAGAGACATGTACAAAAATGTTTATTGCAGCATTGTTTCCAACAGTGAAAAATTAAAAACAAACTAAAACACCATCAATAGAAGAATGGATAAATTTCATTGCATTCAAAAATGGAATATTACCCATTTGAAGGAGCCATCTCACTCTTGTTTTATTGGGTGTATTAGCATGGATATATCTCTAAAACAACCAGATTGAAATAAAAATAAAAAAATGGCAGGGTGAAACATAAGTATGTTAGGGTTTAAAGTTTTAAATCACATGAAACAATACTATATATAGTTTATAGGTATGTACATATATGGCAAACATATACAAATGCATAGAATGATAAATATCAGATACAGTAGTGTTTGTTTCTGGGGAGAGGAAGAGGGATGTGGGATTGTGGTGGGGTACCAGGTGGCTTCAGTTGTATATGTAGGAATATATTGTATCTATGTTCTTTAGAATAATGATTGGAACTAAATATGACAAAATTTTAAAATTTGTGTATGTTGCCTGGTAGGTAGATGGATGTTTTATTACTGACATTTTTCTGAAAAGATAAGAAAAAGAATGGGTCAGAGAAGATGATAGAGACATGAACAGCTAGCTGTAAAGAAAACTAAGTTTTCCAGGTGAAGAATGGGCATGGCAGATACAGGTGATTTTAGAGTGGAAAGGTGGGATGAGGACTGAACATGCCTCACTCAGACATTCTAGCTAGTGATTTCTTTTCTCTTGGTGTTTTTTTTAGAGAAATATGAAACGCAGTGGGAGCAGAAATTGTTTGAATAGGAGAAGTAGGTTTGGTTCTCGAGAAAGAGACTGGCTGAGAGAAGATGTGAAGAGAGGCTGCGTTTACCTTTATGGAGCAGACACTACCACTGCCACTACAACCGCCACCTCCTCTGCCTCCTCCTCCTCCTCCTCCGACTTACATCTTGTCCTTTGCACAGTAGAGACACCAGCATCAGAAATATGTGCTGGAGAGGGAAGGGAAAGTCTTTATTTACAGCTTCATGGAGACCTGGTCAGGTAAGGTCTGAGTCCTCCCACTCTAATTCTACTGCAGTGTAAGTAATACGTGTTTCTGCTTGGAAGTGGGCTTTAGGGTTTTAATTGTGCTGGAGCTGATATTGATTATGGACTCTCTCGGCTTGAAAAAAGATTTGTCCTTAGAATGCTGATGTTATGATTCTTACATTTAAAAACTGTCAGTGAAGGAAAATTTAATTACTTAATTTGGATTACACAATCAGATATCTAAATTAAAATAAATATTTTAAAACTTTAAAAGTAATATGTAAATAGGATAAAATTGAAATATATAAAAGGAAATAGAGTGAGGAGTATATATACTCATGCATGAGTATGTATCTCTATATATAAATTTTAAAACTAATGATGCTCTATGTAACACATCGTTGATTTAATATCATTGAGATCTTTCCATATTAATATTTATATAGTTTTCATTTATTTAATGACTGCATAGTATTCGATTTTGTGAGTCCACCATAATTTTAGCCAATTTCTAATTAACGTACATTCAGATTGTTGCCAGTTTTTTACTTCTACAAGTAGTGCTGCAGTGAGTATCCTTGTGCCTGTGATAATTCTCCCATGTGGACGTCATCTGTAGGAAAAACTGGAAGTGGAATTGCTGGGTCAAAGGACATCTGCATTTACAGTTTTGACAGATATTGTCACATTCCTCGTCATAGAAGTTATACTTTGATGAATAACACAAAAGTATACCTATTTCCCCCTTAACTTTCTCCAGAACATGTGTTAAATTTTATATATAAATATATGTATACTTATGCATGAGCACATACTTACTTGCTTATGAATAGAAATGATTGTCAGCAGTTTTTAAATAAAGTCAGCATTTGAAAGATAAATCTCTTTTCAAATCTAGTGACTTAAATTTTTGCAACTCTAATTGGCGTTTCGTTATTTTGTCCTTTTAATTGTCATTTAGTTAGTGAAGTTGAGCATATTTTTATGTTTAAAATCTATTTTCTTTAAAATTTTTTATGTAAACATGAAGAAAAGTATTCTCATTGTAGTCCTATACCGTGCATATGAACTCTGATTCAGCTTTAAAAAAAAATTACCGTTTTTTGAATTAGATGTCAAATAAGAGCTTATTTTCTCTCCTCTCCCTTCCTTGTGATAAATAACTGTTTTGAAATAGAATTCAAAGCTGTGGATTCAGTACTGTTGAAAGTGAGAAAGGAAGCTCCCACTTACACCTAAAACGTGGTAATAATAGTAACACCTTTAGCTGAGCTAAAAATTGGTGTCCTTTTGAAAGTCTAAACTGAGGTTTATTTTGTGTTCCTTTTAGGATTTGGACTAATTCCTTAAACACTAGATTAGCATTTGAATGTTTTCCTTGTTCATCAGTTAACTACATTTCCTAAATCCATTTGTAAAACGAAAGGATCAGACTGGGTGATCCTTGGGCTTTTCTAAATCTTAACACTGATTCCGATCTAATTTTATCAGGTGGAAAGCTTTGACCTAGATGTAGCTGATGGAGTTGATGTATTTAAAGACAAGACTTACTCATTTGTTTACTAGTGTGTATGTATACAAAGATATTAAAAATGTGGAGAAACCCCCCCTGAATTGGGTTGCTACTACTAGTTTTGAAGTTAGTTAAGAATCCAAATCTTTTTTTTTTTTTTTGCTCTGTGACCTTGATAATTTTGTAATAAAATAGCTCTTTGAAGATATAAGTGATTCAGTAATAATGAAAACACGATTGAATTGTGGTTTGAAAAGTGAATATATTTTCATTGCTGGAATAGGAGCTCAAGAAGTCTCCTCCAACCAAAGGATGATGATGACGATGATCGATTTTAGCTAACATTAAATGCTTGCTTTTGTTTGTCACTGTGCTTAGTGCTCTACACACGTTTTCTCATTAAATCCTCACAACTCCAAAGGAGATAATATGTCATTCCTTTCATGTGAGGAAAATTGAGGCATTGTGCGAGGTCTGGTAACTTGTTCAAGGTCAACCAGGCACTGCCAGGCAGTTGGAATGCCTAAATCATTCAAGGTGGATGGTGGACTTTGTTCGGAGTAAAGGCCATCCCAGAGAGTAACTGGCTCGGTGTCCCTTACTCAGTTTCACTATTTAATCATATTTATTTAAAGATCTTTTTTAGCTGTCTTACTCAACTGTTAATTGCTTGAGTTCATTCTTATCTAATCAGAGAAATAGGTACTTTCTTTATGATACCCCTTTATAAATAAGATAGTCGACAATCTAAGGCATTATCTTCCTTCTTTTCTGTATTTTTATTTAGTTTTATTTTTTATTTTTTTGCTGCTTACCGAAATGTGATAAGTACTTATTGTACAAAATTTGGAAAAATGAAAAAGTGTGATGAGAAATAATAACAATTTTTAATGCTTAAGCATTTTATAGATTACCTCATTTAATTCTCACAATGGACTTGCGAGGTAGATATTATTCTCCTTTTATAGAAGAGGAAAATAAGGCTTAAAAAGGTTAAGCATCTCACCTAAGATCCCTGAGCATAAGTGATGGAGCTGGAATTGAACTCTGGCGTTCTGACACCGGATTCATATATTGCCTCCCCATAGTAACAGTTTTTCCCTAGATCTTTTTTGAAGTGAGTGTGTGTATAACTTTTTAATAAAATTACACATTTGAGACCATACCATATATTCAGTTTTATTTACTGCCTACTTTATTTCCTTGTGTCATTAAAAATTCCTTAAACATTAATTTTAATCACTACAGAATATTCCATTTTATGGAGATACTATAACTTCTTTAAAAATTGAGAAATAATATACAATGATGGTTTAAAGTTTGGATTCTGGAATGAGAATGTGTGAAGTCAAGTCCTGGCTCTGACAGTTCCTATGTAAGTTACATAATGTTCTGGTCCTTAGTTTACTAATCTGTAAAGTGGAATATGATAGTATTTACATTATAGAGTTGTTTTGAGGATTAAATTAATTAGACATGTTATGAAGATTAAATGAACTAATGCTTATAAAGTAGTGTTTCTTAAACTCTTTTGTCACCTGAGGAGCTTGTTAAAGTACGGATTCTGATTCAGTAGGTCTGGGGTGGGGCCTGAGATTCTGCATTAAGCTCCTAAGTGATGTGCTATACTTTGTGTAGCAGGGAAATAAAGTACTTAGAATAATGTCTGGCACCTGTAAGTACTCAATAAATGTTACCTGTTTGGGTTGTTTCAAATCATTCAACTCAGAAGTAGTGTTTTGATGACTGAACCTTTGCCCATAAAGCTTTACAGTGTCGGTTTTCCTGGGCTAGGTCCTAGCAATGGAATTACTGGGACTAAAATTATACCATGTGTTTTCTAAATCATCCATGACTTCCTTCTTTTCTGTGCTCTTTTTCAGTCATGGACTTGTCACTTAAATAAAGCTGAAGGATTACTAGTTTATAGAATATTGGCACTTGAAGGAACCTGACTAAGAGAGATCATCTTCTAGGGAAACAAAGTCTACCCCACCTATCAACCCTTCTACCCCTTGCCCTTTCCATTTGGAAATACGTGTGGGGGCAGGGTTTTTTTCCCCAACTACTGGGGAAAGTTACCAGCATTTGAGAGGCAAGGGCTAGAGAGGCTAAATGCCCTCGATGTGTGAGACAGTCTTGTACAACAAAGAATAATCTTGCCCAAAAGGCCAATAACTTCCCCAGTAGAAATCACTGAGACCATGTCCATTTATTTTGTAGATGTAGAGCAGAGACTGAAGAGGGCAGGTTGAAAGCACATTCTTGCAGCCGCCCGGAGCTAGAGCTGTAGTTAGAACACAGTGTCTTGTCTCCCAGTCCTTTGCTCTTTATATGATAATATTTGGTCTGTTTTTTTTATTGAATTGTTTAAGTGATAAATGACTCACTAGTAAAACTTAGTGTAATCATTGCCTTCTGTCTAAAAAGTTGTAACAAGATCATATGTGACAAAGTAGAGTGCTCTTTGGCTCACTATCATATATTTGCTTTAATTTGTCATTTGTCAACACAGTGACTAAGATTTCTGTGTTCGATGAGATAAACCAAGAAGTAATAAGATGTATATAACAGAAAATAATATCCTTAGAGTTTGAGATCCTGAGTTCTAATTCTGTTTCTTTCACTGACTTGCTGGGTGACCTCTTGCAAGTAACTAAAATTTTGTTTACCATATTTTGATGTTATAAAAGTGTAATGGGAGTCTACGGCCATGCCACCCTGAACAAGCCCGATCCCATCTGATCTTGGAAGCTAAGCAGGGTCAGGCCTGGTTAGTACTTGGATGGGAGACCACCTAGGAAGACCAGGTGCTGTAGGCTTAAAAAATAAAAAATAAGGGATTGTAAGCTGACAAAGTCCTTGCAATCTGTGAGGTCAACCAAGGGTTGCCTAAATAAATAAATAAATAAATAAATAAAATAAAAGTGTAATGAAAAATCTTGTTTTGGGATACATACTGAACTGATTATCACTGAGGAAAGAAAAAGAACTTTTTTTGTGGTTTGCTTTATATTTTTGTGTTATTTTAAAACTTTAGAAGAATATGTTAATTTGTTTTTATTAAACTTTTTTTGTTTTTACATTTTAATACTTCTGAAATTGTCTTGTATCTTAGAGTTGTTGTTGGGTCATAGTTTAATTGGCAGTGTTTTTTCTTAATGGTTATTGCAGTGCTATCTGGTTTATTGCAATATGATTCTGATACCACCCAGAATTTGCATAGACTTCACAAGTTAAAGGACATAGTCCCCAGTAAGACTGCTCTTACTGCAGATTCCAGCCATACTTTTGACCAACTGGATACAAATTTGGGGGTTCTCATGATCCCTTCAGTTTCAGTAATTCACTAGAATGACTCACAGAACTCAAGAAAGCATTATACTTATAATTACAGTCTTAGTATAAAGGATGCAAATCAGGACCAGCCAAATGAAGAGACACCTATGGGTCCTGAATGTAGAACTTATATACCTTCTCATCATGTCACCCTCCCAGACATCAATGTGTTCACCCACCAGGAAGCACCACAGAACTTTGATACAGTTTTTCTTGAGGGGTTTCATTGGTTGGTTTAATTGATTGGATCACTGATCAAATGCTTGAACATAGTCTTCAGCCCTCTCTCCTCCCCCAAGGTTGAGCTGTCTCCAAGACCCAGCCCAGCTCCCCACGTTCTTGGTCTTTCTAGTCACCATCTGTATCCTAAGTCATTTCATCTCTTAGCATAAACTCAAGGGTTATCCAAGAGGCTCTTGAATAACTAAAACACTCCCATTACTCAGGAAATTCCAAGGATTTAGAATCTTCCTGCCAGGAATCAGGGACAAGACTAGTAAAATTCTTTATTATACAATAATGCATAAAAAATAGCATATTTTTCAAATGATGGTGTATTAGGCTTAATGAAATATAGTAATTTTAAAACAACTTTTTAGGTTCCTTAGTGAGTTGACATGAGTTTTGAGCTGTCTTCTACATAAATTATTTTAACTACGTTAAATAATGTAGTTTTCCTAAAGGAAGATAGGCTTTATAATGAAACCAGCACAGGTTCAAACCTTGTTGCCATTCTGTACTAATCGTGTGACTCTCTGAACCTCATTTTTCTTATTTGCAAAATAGGTATAGCTTTGTAAAATGTAAAACACTTCCCATTTAGTGTTGGGCCTGGAGTAGACATTCATTGAAGTAGCATTATTGTTGTTTGTGTTATTATCTGTATTGTTAATATTAACATTTGCAGATTTTACCTTTATAGGTGGCCAGAGATTGAATTTGAATTTGAATTTGTGGGAGAGAATGTTGCTGTGCTTTGTTAGGGTCTTCGATATAATATATATTCCCTTTGTTGGATTTTAATGTGTACTTTTGCCTCCCACTATTAACTGCAATTGATGTGAAGTGATACTGATACTTGAAATGTACTCTCTCTCACGTGTATCTTAACTCGGGGCACTATTTAGAATAACCGTTGGCTACTACTTTTGGCTAAGAGCTATAAACCACTGTTGATAGCATTACTGTATTGGTTGGCTAGTTTGGAGAGAAATAATCATATGCAGATGTATTTAGATTTATAAAGACATAATAGCTCCTAGAAGACTTAGATGTAAACTGAAACTATTACAGTAGTCTTATTATTGTCCTTAAAGCAGTTAGTAGAAAAGTATTTCAAATGCTGAACGGAACTTACCACTGCCAACATTACTCTCTCCTACACCTGTTTTGCAGTATATACTTTTCCTTTGATTTGTGCGGTTTCACAAATAGCTAATTACCAGCCTGTTAAACTTCTAGAACTTTGAAACACAAAATTGAACTGTAAGCATATTAAAGCTTTTCCCTTCCCCATAAGCATTTCTTTACTCTCTTAAGCAGAGGATATAATGAGTAAATAGAATTAGTCCCTCATTTTACTTGTCTTTGCAGTTCTTGAGATATTTCTTATTTACTCATTTATGCTAAATTAGTAAGAGCAGATGTGGAGATTCTCTTGAGTATTTTTCCTCCCATGAGGGAATATGTGTTCTTTAGGTAGAACTGTATAAACAGATTTTCAAAGTCTATAGAACCTTTTTAGGAAAGGAAATTTGGTCACATAAAATATTTCAGAATTTGGATGTTTCCATTTCTGTTGGTTTTCTAGAGAGAAATTGAAAAATCGAGCTAATGAGATTTAACCAGAAAGTATTATTTCTTGGTCCTGAATATGTGATCATTATATGGAATTATGATATTTAAATAAATTTAACTCTGTATCCAAAAATAATCTCAGACTCTTGAGTTCTAACACTCTAAAGATCATCTGGCCCAACTTGATTCTTATAGGAGTTTCTTCTAAAATATCAGTGACAGATGGTTCTCTAGCTCTGTGAGCTATTTTGAGAGGCAATCTGTTTCATTATTGGACATCTCTAATTATTAAGGTTCTCCCTCATTTTTAACCCAGGTTTACTCGTGCAACAACTTCTTATTGCTCCTAGTCTCATTCTTTGCAGCAATCCAGAGTAAGTCTAATCCTTTTGACATTGAAAGATATAGATAACTCTTTATGCCCTTGGTCTCCTTGTCTTCAGGATAATCCTTCAGTCAGTCTTCACATTACATGGCTAATTGACCCTTCCAAGATTCAGTTTATTAGAATTCCTTCTTAAAATGCATCCTTCTTAGAATAATTCTACCATTGTATGGGGAAAATGCCTAATATTATCATAGCCCCTTATGAATATTTATTTGACTAGAGATTAATTATAACTGATGTTTTTATTCTGAAAAGTTTGTTCTCTGTTTCTATTAGATTCAGTATTTACAGGTCTTTGAAGGCTTTTAATTCTTTGATCATTCCCCATGTAGTAGTGCTGATTTTGTGGAAGCTACAGTCTGAACTGAGCAGTCAGAATAGGCCAGGTGGTGGTTTTATTTATTTATTTATTTTTGTGCTCATCAGTATGATTTGTACTCCTAAATCATCATTTTGATAGTTGTTTATGTTATTTTTTACTTAGATCTTACTGCCAACAGTATTTTTTAGTCCTTTAGCCACAGAACACAGATGTCCTTTCTATCTTTTTGCTATGATGGGAGGTGTATTGTGTTTCTTCTAATTAATATAATTCTTAAGTTTTCTAAACAGAATCCTTTTAAGACATAAATGCTAATGTTCTTCAAAACCTTTGAACACACATAGACTTTCCTAAACTTGTTTCAGATGAGGAGATAATTCTGTTTTTATTCTAATTAAAATTTGGTTCCAACCATAAGAATTTTTTGAATAATAATTGTTAATATGCTATTGAACACTACTACATGCAAGATATTTCACTAAACACTACATTCTACATATGGTCTTGTTGTAAGAAAGTAAATAAATTTAATAACAGTTCCATGAGTTAGGTGCTATTGTTATTCCCATTATACTGCAGAACTGAGACACAAACCCAGCAGTCTGACTTTTGGAGCCTATACTCTTAGCCACTTTGTTTATAACTCTGCTTTCTGATGAAAGAATTGTAAAAGCCATCTTACTGTAATTATGGATGTAACCTCTTATAAAATACACATTGATCATTTTTGTTTTTTAAATATTTTTAAGTAATTTAAGTCTATGTGATTTAAAATATGCAGTGTCACTACAGGTCAGAATTGATTACTAGACATTCTGATTTTACTTTAGCTTTCAGTCAGCACTATGTGGTAGAATGATTTCTGGGGAATTAATTATTAGGCCATTCATTCTTAATTTTTATGGAAGAATCATCTGTGAAGCACATGTTATATAGTACTATATATGAAATATATAGTACCTAGGACATAGTAGGCAACCCAAAGTCTGCATCTCTAATTGTGTGGGCAGCTTACACGAAATCAGATATGAAAGTATAATGTTATATCTCATAATTTTGCTGCCTTTAAGTTTGGACCAGACGTTTTCAAAGGATCCTTTGAGGTCCCTGAGACTCTTTGAAGAGGTATGTGAGGTCAAAACTATTTCATAATAATATTATGGCATTGATTTTTTTTTTTACTCTGAGTCTCTGATGCATGTACAGTGGATTTTTCTTGAGACAAAATAGCATGTTATCACAAGAGATTGAATGTAGAAGCAGATCTGAGAATCTAGCTGTTTTCCATTCAACTAGCTAGTAAAGAGATTTACAAAAAGATAAAACAGTGCCATTGTCCTTTCTGAAGTTGTTTTATTTTGGAAAGTATATTTTTCAAAAAATACTATTTATGTTAACATCATTGGTTTATAATTGTTTAAAAATGAATAAATGTTTGGAAATTCTTAATTTTAGTTTCTAATTCGGTAAATATCAGTAGATACATCCCATGTAATCAAAAGCTCTTTGGGGTCCTCCAAGACTATAGAGGAATCCCGAGACCAAAAATTTTGAGCACCACTTATTTAGATTAGTTATATCATGTGATATTAAAGAAAATCTTGATATAGAAGTAAAAATCTAGAGCATATTAAAAGAAAATAAATTAAATGAAGCATTTGTATTACTTACTAAATATTTTTCTTTTGAATTGTGCAAACAGGAGGCTGGAACCTACTGAACGACCTCTTCAGATTGTTTATGATTACTTATCCAGGCTGGGATATGACGATCCTGTGCGCATACAGGATGAGGCAACAAATCCTGACCTTGGCTGTATGCTTCGATTTTATGGTGGTAAGAATTTATCAGTGGCTTTATGAACATGTTAACTGCTTTTCGGTTGATCATTAGTGCCCCTGTCTGTCTTCAGCTTTTTAAAAATATTTTATCAAAAGCTATTTTTAAGCCAGTTAACTAATGTAGTTAAAAAATAACAAAAACAAGAGGTAGGGTGGTTAAGGGAAGGCTCAGAAATATTAGCCAAAAATACCTTCTCTTTTTATTTTTATTCTTTTTGTTCTGGTGTTTTCCTGACTTAGATTATATTATACTTTTGTCAGAATCTTGATCAGATAGATCATGCTTTAATATCAGTTCTATTTTCAAGTTTCTTATAAAGCCCAAGAACTTCTGTATAGTTCAATAATGTTGAGAAGTAGGTAGTTGTTATCACATACAACTTAACATTTAATGGAAACACCTATGAAATGTGTATTCCGTATTTAATGGGCTTTAAATCTGGGGTTTTTTACTTTCTCTTCTCTTTTGGTGCATTTTCCCCCCTACCAACTAGTGTATTTTTTTTTTTTTTTTCCTTTTTGGAAGAGGGTCCTTAGGCGGAGAGTGTAGAAAGAATTCAACACACACACCAAAGTTAGAGTTAAAGGGAAAGTTTATTAGAAAAGGGATAATACTCCACAGACAGAGGGTGGTCTCCTCTCAGAGGCAGAGCATTAGAGGGACCACCTACCAACTGTTTTTCAAAGGATAACTTCAATAATGAAGTTAGAGTTATTAAAATCAAATACTTTTTGAATACTACTTTCCATATATACATAGTCTACAAATGCCACTACCGCATACCATTTATTGAGTGCTTTTATGCTTATGAGTTACCAAATTTACTTTATGAGTTGCCAGATTTACTCATTACAACCACCTTATGCATTAGGAACTATTAGCTCGTTTTAAAGATGAGAAAACAGAGAAGTTAAATAACTTGTTCAGGGTCATACAACTAGTAAGTAACAGAGCTATTTAACACCTAATAGTTTTGAATTAACATGACTCACTTACCAAACAATTGAACTAAAAACTAAATTATTAGTTTATGTAGACATAACCATTGACTAGGTTTCCCTGCTCTCATTCCTCAAATTATTGACTTATTTTTTGTTTGCTTCTTGATAGAACTCTTGTGAGATAATGTCACACACCAGTTTTATTAAATGCACTTCACAAAAGGTTTTATTTATAATTTTTTATCACTACAGTATTTTATGACATGTTCCTTAAAAGTTGGTTTTGTTTTATTTCCATTAATCTTTCTCCTTTGCTAGTTCATGGAAGGAGAATAGTTGCTAGGTTGAAGTTAAATCTGAGAAGAATCTTTAAGACTAATTTGAGGAATACCACCTATCTGTCACTCTTAAAACTTGGTTTAAAAAAAAGCATTGTGAAACAGAAACATACCCCTTATCTGATTGTGGTTGAATGTGAGTTCTTCGTTACATGTTTTCATTCTAAGTTGAAAGTGGAGCCTTAAAATGCCTGCAAGCTCCTTTTTAACCACTGAGATTGCATTTGCATTATTATATCGCACAGTTGTTTGCATTTATTCCATTAATTTTTCTACGACAACCTCAAAAGTTATAGCATTCTCAAGATCATAATATACCCTTAAGAAGATATGTCCAGTTGAGTATAAAAGAGTACTAGTTTGTAGTACTTATTATATTTTGGAGGGGAGGGTCTTTAATAGAGAACATTTCCAAAAGTGAGCTCTATTAGTTTAGAGAAGTTTTTATAATTTGAGTGAGAAAATTATGTTTGGGAAAGAGATTTTTAAAACATTTTTAAAAGAGGCAATATATGTATATGGTACCAAAAACAGAAGGTAAAAATATATCTATAGATAAGTGTATTAGTTATTTATTGGCTGTGTAACAAATTGCCTCAAAATTTAGTGACTTAAAAATGATAATAAATATTATCTCATACAATTTTTTAGGGTCAGAAATCCAGGGGTAATTTATCTGGATGCTTCTGGCTTGAATCTCTTGGAATTGTAGTCACTCTGTTGGTTGAATTAGTAGTCATTTTAAGGCTTGAGTGGGGCTGGAAGATTCACTTCTCACATGGCTCACTCATATGGCTGTTGGTAGAAGGTCTCAGTTCCTCATCTGGGGAAGGTCTCCAGCTTTGGGGAGATAGCAGTTCCTTGCTGTGTGGACCTCCCTAGCAGACTGCCTAAATGTCTTTATGACATGGCAGCTAGTTTTTCCAAGTGATAAGACAGACAGACAGACGGACAGACAGACAGACACACACACACACACACACACACACACACACGTACGTGCGTGCCTCTGTGTTTTTTATGACCTAGCCTCATAAGTCACCATCATTTTTACTACTTTCTGTTTATTAGAAGTGAGTCACCAAGTATAGCTGACACTATAAAGAGGAGAATTAGGCCTCACGTTTTGAAGAGAGGGATATTAGAGAATTTATGGACATATCTTAAAACTATCACAAAAAGTCTGCTACCCTCTCACCTTGCTCCTCCAACCACCTAGTTTCTGAATCCAGAAACAACCACTGTTAACAGAAACAAAGATATTTTTGAAGTGTTTTCTTTGAAACAAATAGCTTAGTAATCAGTTTTAAGTATTTCATGTATAGAGTCTTTGGTGAATTAGTTTAGTTAGAATATAGTGTTAATGAAGCCAGTGTCTTAAGGGCTTAAGTTCAAACCAGTTACTACTGCTGTGGTTGCTGGATATAAAAGGTACCTCGTACTCCACGCAGCCATTATACAAATGCTAGTTATCAGTCTTCCTGGAGAGAGTACTGGGAGAAAAGTGAGTGGAATGACTGGCTCAGTGCAAATTCATGATACAAAAGCTGTGGAAATGACATATTTGACTAAAGATGCGTGGGTAGCATGATCGATCATGGAGATTAAGAGCACAATTATCAACTCTGTACATGTTGATGAGGAAATGGAGTCCAGAAGGTGTGATTTGTGAATGAAGTTGTCGTTCTGGGACTGTATAGCTTAGGTAGCGTAACTCCTAGCTTGAGCATTTCTTCCTGTACCATATTCCTTGCACACATTTGTTTAGGACAGTTTAGTCCAAAGAGCATAAACACAAATAAAAGAAGCCAGATACAAAAGAATCACATACTATGTTTCCATTCATTTAAAGTTTAAAAACAGGCAGAACTCAGCCATATGGTTCAGAGATGTGTGGCAGTACTACTGTCTGTCCATCAAAATCTGTTCTTTCCTTCTTCCGTAATAATGGAATTGTAGTTGGGCACGTGACTGCCCAGCTACACCTCATTTCTCAGCCTTTCTTGCAGTTAGGTGTGCACATGTGACAAAATTTTCTTCAGTGCTAGAGAGTGGAATTGTTGTGTGCCACTTCTGTGTCTGTTTCCTAAAACTTCCCATGCATGCTTCTCTGTCCTCTTCTGTAGACTAGGATGGCAGTCATCAGAGCAGTATTTGAAGTCATGAGCTGAGAATGGCAGAGCCACCATCAGCCTGCAATTCTTGACCGTGTTGACCCCTGGCAACCTGCAATGCCCACCCTAACAGAGAGTTAAATTTTTGTTGTGTTTGAACTATTGTATTCTTTTTGTTATGGTAGTTTATCCTACTGTAATTAATACAGGATGCATACATAAGTGGTAAAAATATAAAAGAAACAAGGAAATGATTATTATAAAAGTCAGGAGAGTGGCTGACCTCTAGGGTGGAGGGAGGACATGATTCCTATAAGGAGAATTTTTGCATCAGTACATATTTGTATTTTAAATTTTAACCAAATAGTCCTTAAATCGCACAGGTTAGCAATATCGGTGTATTCTTTTATCAGTAGAATTTGGGAGTACATTTCTTTACACCATTGCCAACATCAGGTTATTACTGTTAAAATTAATCTTTGCCTCAAATTGCAAAAAAAAACTACCTCATGTTAATTGTAAACATCATTGTTAAACAGTAGGAGTAATATATTAAAAGACACTCCTTTTACTTTTATGTATTATGTATTTCTTAGTTTTATATTATATGCATATTTCACATTTTTAATCCTTTTTAAAATTTTTATTTTTAATTACACAAGTAAAATATAAATATAGTTTCATTATTTATAGTGTTTTAAACTTTTAAATCAGTCACCTCCCAAGCCCATTCACTGTTTATTAGATAACCACTACTATCAATTTGGTGTATACCTGTTCAGAATTTTCTAACTTTCATTCCTATCAATATGTATTGGTAGAAATATTTTGTTTACATAAATGGTATCATTTGATGTTGATCTTCATGGTTTTTTTCACCCAAAAATATGTTTTGGAGCTCTTTCCTTAGTGGTCTTCTATATACTTTTCTTTAAATTGCCTAGTATTGAATATCATATATATATTATAGTTTATGTAACCAGTTCCCTGGTGATGTGCATTTACATTATTTCCAGTTTTTGACTATTACAAACAGCATTGTAATAAAGGTACCTTTTTTGGGTACCTGTGTTTCTTCAGAGTAGATCTCTAAACATGAAATTATTCAGTCATTTAAAATATTAATAGTTATTACTGTAGAACAAATTATATCCCATCAGTATATCAGATTACTTTTTTGCCCACATCTTCTTTTAATATTATCGGCATTTAAATTTTTTACTAATCTGAAGGAAAAATGATGGTCTCAGTGTTATAATATTTGTTTCCCTGATTACTGGTATGGTTGAATATTGTTTCATAATTTCATTGGATTTTTAGATTTCTTCTCCTTTGAATTACCCACTGATATTTCTGTGTAAGTTTCTGTTTTTTTTTTCATGCTGCTCTAAAGGACTTCTTTATATATTCTGAATATGCATCCTATGAATACTATGTCTGTGGCAAACTTTTCTCCATTCCATAATTTGTCTTTTAATTTTGTTTATTGTTTTTTATTGTGTAAAAGTTTTATGTAGTCATTTTGTCAGTCTTTTCCTTTAATGCATTTACATTCCTTCTCTATCCTAGGTTATAAATAGTCTATATTTTTTCCCAGTATTTGTAAAATATGGTATGAGTTAGGGCTCTAACTTTACTTTTTTTCTCTATGGATAGCCAGTTGTCCTAACAGCATTTACAAAATAGCTTATCTTTTTCCTACTGATTTGAAATATCACCTTATTTATAAGTTCCCATACAGGCAGGGGTCTGTTTTTGGACTTTATCCTGTTACCTTGTTCTGTGCTAATACCAAAACTGTTTTAATTAATATACCTATGTGATATATTTTGATAGCTGATAGAGAAATTTCCTATCACTGTTCTCTGAAAAATGAGAGATATCTCTAGAATCAGTGAAATCTTTGTGAAGTAATATTTAGTTTGGTTCTTTAAAAATTGTCAGAATTTCAGTAAGCAGAAAGGAAAAGGAGGACATGAGATGAGAGGTTAGACATTTCAACGCATGTTCTGTGAATCACAGCTAATTTGAGTCCGGATTGTTCTGGGCCTTGAGTGCAATATCAAGAGTTTAGCTTTCATTTGGCAGATGGTAGCAGGACGTGATGGGATCCAAGTGAGCCAGAGAGAGACGAATCTGGCAGCAGTGTGGATGATAATTCAGGTGTGCTTTAGTGGTGTCTGAACTGGGGAATGGGAAGGAATGAGAGACTAAAGGAATAATCAGTAGGAGTTGATGATTGAAAAGGGGAGTTGAGGAAGAGAACAAATTTGGGAGGATGACAGGACTTGAGTTATGAGAAAGAGCTAGTTTGCGGGGATGGTGATGACTTGGTTTTAGGCATGTTTAATTTTAAGTGGTGGTAGGTATCCAGTTAGAGATGTCTGCCAGATTGTTAGAAATGTGAAACTAAAGCTTAGCAAATTCAGATCTGGGAATCAGGTACATGGGGATGTTAAAGCTGTGGAAGTTAAGATACCTCAAAGAGAATATTAGTGGGAAAGGGAAGCTTAATGAAGAACTTTCAGTATAATAACTAGCATTTGTTTTATATACCCTTACTATGTGTTGAGCACTTTCTATAGTGCTGAGTACTCTGTATACCTCTTCTCATGTTCACTTTACACCCCTATAGGTAGATATTATTATTCCACAGAAGTTGTAACTTGCCCCATTCAAATAGCAGAGCTAAGAAGCAGATAAATCTGCCTGGTTCTACATTTCATCCTTTTAACTTCTAAGATACTCCACTATTTAGTTTTTCGGGAAAGAATTTAGAGAAGTATGAAGAATCTATAAAATGTGAGAAATAGGAAAGACTAAAGATCATCCAATTCAACTCTTTAGTCTTAAACTTGGGAAACTAAGGCCTAAAGATAAAAGAAGACTTGTTTGGTCACAAAAGTGGATGGCAGAATTGCTTAGCCACCACTGCTTTTCAAAGCTTTCTACTGAAATACTTCCGATAACAGAAGTTTTTTGTTGTGTGGGGGGCCTATTGCAAGTTTGAAATTTGTTTTGAAGTTTCCTGTTTTATTCTTTAAATATAAGTAAATATTTCATTTTTACCCCCCCATATACCAGCCAATATTTAATTATTTGTCTGTTTAACTTTTTATTTTGAGCCAGCTTTAGATTTTCAGAGTAGTTAGAAAGGTAGTGCAGAGAGCTCCTGTACAACCTCGTGCAGTCACTTGAATTGTTGCTATAATATAAATAGTGCTTCAACTTTCTTTTGCTTCTTTCAAAATTTTTTCTTTGTCTTTAATTTTCAACAGTTTGATTATGAAGTGTCTGGGCTTGAATTTCTTTGGGTTTTTCCTTTTCGGGGTTCACTGAACTTTTTGAATCTGTAAGTTTATGTCTTTCACTTGAAAAGTTTTCACCTGTTATTTCCTCAAATAATTTTTCAGCATTGTGCTCTTTTTTCTTTCCTTCTGCTTCCATTCCTTAGTTCAATTTTCAGAGTTTTTGGCATGATGTTTAGGATCACATTCACTCTTGTATACCTCATAGATGAGCCCGGGAGTTTGTAGACACCTTTATGGGGTCATTTTCCAGAGTGCCTTCCTCTCTGCAATATCCTGGGGCTTAATTTAACCCACCCTGTTGAGTACTTCCTGCTATTGTACCTACAACCCAGGGCCCAGTAGCAGAAGACAGAAAATGCAACAGGTTTCACCCTTCTCTCTTAGGACTGCAGATCTTCTAGTCAGAGAGGGAATTTACCACCGCCTCCCCACCCTCATTTTTAGATGTGTGTGTCCCCTATCCTTGCAGTCAGTCCGGGGCTCGGACTTGAGAAAATGAAGAAAAGCGGGGTGGGGAATGAGGAATTTTCTTCACTCTCTCTGAGTGTTATGAGACCTCTTTTCTACTCCTCAAGACAGAACTTGTGGGCTACGCCTAGAGCTCTCTGTCTACACCAATGGCCACTTCTTTGTTTTGAGCTTTCTTGAGCCCTGGCTGGGGAATGTCAGAGAAAGAAAAACACTCACTACTGGTTGGGTGGTATTTCAGATTCTGTTCTTCTTCCCTAATCTGCCTGCTGCTGTTTACTTTTTGAGATTCTCATATAGCTGCTCCATGTATTCTGTCTAGGTTTTATAGGCGCGTTCAGTGGGAAGAGACAGGGATTATTATTTTAAAGTACTTCATTTTAGTATAGTCCAATTTAACACTTTTCCTTTATTATTTTCTAGAAGCTTTATTGTTTTTGCCTTTCAATTTATATTCATAGTCTGTTTGTATGACTTCATTTTTTATTCTTTGAGTATCATCATCGTTTCATGGGTTTATATATATTTGTTTCAACTCATCACAGCCATCGGTTTTTTTTTGATGCTCAATCTGTCCCATCCCAGCTAGTGGGGAGCCTTTTCCACTTGGCCTCTGTGTCCTTCCAGCATGACTCCAGGAGTCTTTGATGGATTCTGGACTTTGCAGTAAGTTCTTGCACAACAAAATGTCCTAAGCTTTTTTTTTCCAATATCTGACTCAGAGTAGGAATAGACCATTTTTTAAGGACTCGTGATTCATTTCAATAAAAAAAAAATATTTTAGAGATTATATTATTGGCAGTAGAGGTACTTATTGCTACAGGATTATTCTTGATTCTCTTTTTAGAAACTTTTTAAAAATTATAAAAGCAATCCATTTTCTTTATAGAACATTTGAAAGTATAAATGTACAAGGATATTAAAATTATCCCTAATTTTTCACTTAGAATTTTGGCTTTCGAGATTGGAAAACTAGTTTTTAATTAGAACTATTAGACATTCTAAATACTTATTAGAACTTCCTCATTCTGTTTTTTATCACTTACAGAAAATCAGAGACTTGAGGCACTCTGGATGTCTACCGACACTCCAAAATTAATAATAAAACAGCATGTTATTTTATATTTAAATAACTTCTAAAACAAAATTGAATGTTCCCTTCTGAGAGTGGTGGTGGATAGATTTAGGAGTTTTCTCTGTTATAAAATATATAAAAAAATAAGGCCAAGAAAAAAGAGACTCAAATACATCAATTGATTTAACATGTGTTTCATGCAAACTTTAAAAGAGACTGGTTAAGCAATTTGGAAGCATTGTAAACTATAATGAAGTCCCATTTTTATATTATTTTAGCCAACTTTGTAGTAGCTGATGCTGTAAACCAGGATAGGGAATATAAAAGTAATAGTAGGTTTGGGGAAAAAATGAGGTTTTAAAAAAACAGCTTTATTGAGATACAACTCATAACCATAAAATTCACCCTTTAAAAGTGTACATACAGTTCAGTGCTTTTTAACACCTTCAGAAAGTTGCATAACCATCACCCTATTTAATTTTAGAATGTTTTCATCACCATAAAATGAGACCTTATATCCATTAGTAGTTATTCCCCTTTCCCTACTTGCACGGCACCTGGCAGCCAGGGGTCTTTCTGTCTTTGTAGATTTGCTTGTTCTGAATAATTCATAAAAATGGAATCATACATACATGGCTTTTTGTGGCTGGTGTCTTTTAGCATAATGTTCTCAAGGATCATTTATGTTGTAGCATGTATCAGCACTTCATATCTTTTTATAGCTGAATAAAATTCCATTGTATCATGTACCACGTTTTGTTTATACATTCATCAGTTGATGGACATTTGGATTGTTTCTACTTTTTGGCTATTATAAATGCTACTGTGTGCACTTTTGTACAGGTTTTTGTGTGGATATATGTTTTTAGTTCTCTTGGATATAGACATAGGAATGGAATTGTTTAACTTTTTTAGGAACTACTAGTCTGTTTTCGAAAGTGGCTGTGCCATTTTATAACCCCACCAGCAATGTATGAGGGTTTCAATTTCTTTACATCCTCATGAATTCTTGTAATTGTTTGTCTTTGATTATAAGTCATTGTAGTGGGTATGAACTGGTATCTCATTGTGGTTTTGAGCTGCATTTACCTAATAACTAAAGACATTGAGCATCTTTTCATGTGCTTGTTGGCCTTTTGTATATCTTCTTTGGAGAAATATCTATACAAATCCTTTGTCCATTTTTTAATTGAGTTGTCTTTTTATTGCTGAATTTTGTAACAGTTCTTTATTCTGGATACAAGTCTCTTATGAAATTTATGATTTGCCAATATTCTCTCCTATTTTGTGAGTCATTTTCTCACTTTCTTGATGGTGTCTGTTGAAACACAACAGTTTTTTATTTTTTGATGAAGTCTGGTTTATCTGTATTTTCTTTTTTGTCACTTGTGCTTTTTGTGTAACTAAGAAATCATTGCCTAAATCTGTGGCCATAAGATTTATTCCTATGTTTTCTTAAAGTTTTGTAGTTTTTAGTTTTTAGATTTAGGTGTATGATCTGTTTTGAATTAATTTTTATATATCGTGTGAAGTTAGGGATCCAACTTCTTTCTTTTGCATCTGTATATCCATTTGTTCCAGTACCATTTGTTGACAAAACTATTCTTTCCCCATTGACTTATCTTGGTACTCTTGTCAAAATCACTTGTCCATAAATGAGGTTTATTTGTGAACTCTCAATTCTATTTCATTATTCTGTGTCTATTCTTATGTCAGTACTGTACTTCATATGCAAGTCTTTGTAGTAAGTTTTGAAATTGAGTAATGTGAATCTTTCATTTTTGTTCTTTTTCAAGATTGTTTTGGCTATTCCAAATCCATCACATTTCTATTTGAACTTTACAGTCAGTTTGTCAATTTCTGCAGTGAAGGCAGCTGGAATTTTGATAGGGATTGCATTGAATCTGTAATCAATTTTGGGAGTTCTGCCGTGTTAACAATAGTAAGTCTTCCAGCCCTTGAACACTGGATGTCTTTACATTTATTTAGGTCTTCTTTAATTTCTTTCAACTGTATTTTGTAGTTTTCAGTGTGTTTTGTACTACCTTCATTTTTTTGATGCTATTGTAAATGCAGTTGCTTTCTTAATTTCACTTTTGAATTGTTTATTCCTAGTGCATAGAAATACTATTGATTTTTTTTTAATCTTGTATCCTGCAACCTTGCTGAACTCATTTATTAGTTATAATAGCCCTTTTTGTGACTTACTTAGGATTTTCTATATACAGGATTATATCATTTGCAAATAGAGATAGTTTTACTTCTTTCTTTCCAGTCTGATACTGGTTTTAAATTTGAGATGAATGGGTACATCTGTTGAGCATGTCTAGCAAGCAATTGAGTATATGAGATCCAGTTGCTAAGTGAAGATTGGGGTAGGAGATAGAAATTTGAAGGCCGTTATCAACCTATGAATCGTGCAGTTTTGAGGAATGAAAGCCAGGTAGAAAAAAGGAGAAATGGCTCACCCATATATCTAGTATTAACAAAATTTCAAAGCTTTGAAGTAATCTAGCCTATTTCCTCATATGGAAACACATAGTTAAAAGGGCAAAGTGATGCCCAAAGTTCAATTATGTAATAATCAATTATGTAATAATCGTACATAAGTACAGCCCAGTTTCCTCAACTTCCAGTTTATTGCTTTTTGCACCACCTCATACTATTGCTGCTCTTGTTCATGTCTGTGTAGAATTACTTGTCTGTTTTTAGTAGCACTTTAACCAAGAACATCTCTTCTGTCATAATGTGCTGTTTTGTTCACTATACCTCAGTTATATAAGTATTTCTAATGGGAAGAGAGTGCTGAAAGGAAGAGAAGCTCTTACATGCACATTTAACTTCTGCCACCATGCTTATCAGCCATAAACTTTTCTCACAAGGAGCAGAAAAATAGGATTGTATATAGAATTAGCATACTCCCATAGTTATTAATTACTTCTTTCATGAATAGACTAATCACAACCATAGCGGCTGTGATTTATTCCATACTTATTTTATACCTAAAATTATGCTTAGTACTTTACATTCATTATCTTAATTTTTTATAAGAACCCCTGAAGATAGGTAGTACTATTAAGATCCAAACTCTATAATTGAAGAAAGTCAAGCTCAGCAAGATTTAGTTCAGCCTATGGCCATTCCACCCTGATCAAGCCCGATCCTGTCTGATCTCGGAAGCTAAGAAGGGTCGGGCTGGTTAGTACTTGGATGGGAGACCACCTAGGAAGACCAGGTGCTGTAGGCATAAAAAATAAGAGATTGTAAGCTGACAAGGTCCTTGCAATCTGTGAGGTCAACCAAGGGTTGCCTCACCTAAAAAAAAAAAAAAAAAAAAAAAAAAAAAATTAGTTCAAAGAAACAAAGTGAGTAGCAGAACAAGGATTCAAACTCAGGTTTGAATGTTTGGCTTCCAAGCCATGGTTTCAACCACTCCTCCATACTGCCTTTCTCTGTGCACATGAGTGATATGGCTGTTGGAAGGATTAACAGTGGCATCCAAAATAAAATCTTTCTCTCTAGACCAAAGTTCATAGTACTCCCATTATATAATTTCAGTAATGGATAACAATTTTGGACTGAGACCTTATTTTATAATACTTATATTGCTTGGTTGCTTAAATCTGTAAATAAGGTTGCTGAATGTTGACACATAATACTTTCTTTTTCCCTCATACTGTTCTTATAGTATTTTTATGGTGGTTTCTGAAGTACTGTTTGCTTTTCAGAAAAACCATGCCAGATGGATCATCTGGATCGAATTCTTCTCTCTGGCATCTATAATGTACGCAAAGGGAAGACCCAGCTGCATAAGTGGGCTGAACGCCTAGTCGTTCTCTGTGGCACCTGCCTCATCGTTTCCTCAGTAAAGGATTGTCAAACTGGAAAGATGCACATCTTGCCTCTGGTTGGGGGAAAGGTACGACTCACAAAGATGAATTATTATTCCTCATTTGATCATCTAATTTTTAAAATATCACATATGCTTTTCATAGCTTTTTTCACATCTTTTTAAAGAAGCAGCCAGTATGAGCATTATTAATGATCACATCACGAAGTTTTTTAGAGTTCTTAGGTATAAACAAAAGAAACAGACTCAGGCTAATTTAAGCATAAAACAGGTTTATTTATATCAAAGACTCTTGGAGGTCCAAAGGATATCTATACCCCAGTTCTGCGGCAGAATCCTTCTTTGAAGACACTTTGCTCTCTCCAGTGGTAGGCACTAGATACTGTCACTAAGAGTAGACAGAAGATGCTAACTAACTAGAAACTGGTTTTGGAACCTAGAAGTAGCTGCCATCATCTGTTCACCAATTTAGATTCTTTCTAGTTTTTCCTTTTCTCTCATTAGACTAAAATTCAGAGTCTGGGATGGTCGTAAGCCCCTGTCCAGCAGCCGTGGAGGCATGCCATTTCTTGCATCTGTACCAGAGAATTCCCTATCATAGGAAAGGAGTTCAGTTGCAAGTCAGTCAAGCAGAATAACAGATGACTGGAAAGAGATATGTTAATGTTTATATGAAACTATGTATAACTTTATTTTGAATTTTGAATATTATAAAACAATCTGAATTTAAGAGAACCTCCAGACAAAACGACTGTGAATCCATGCGTTGAGACATTCAGTCTGATCCAGATACCAGCAATACAGATAAAATACATATATTAAAAAGATAAATATATAAAGAGACATAGCTGGGCTTAGGAATATAAATTAGAAATGTAAGTGGTGAGTAGGTCTGAATCTGGAGGCTTCCTGGACTCTGTGTCTGAAAGGTTGTGGCAGCCCAGGAGTTCAGCTCCTGTAAATATTTGAATCTAAAAGTGCTTTGCTCATGATGGGTGACCTAGCCCAGGCTTATTGCTTGAAGCTAGTAGATGAATGGTATTCTTTGCTCTTGAAAGAAAGCTAGGAAAACAAAACTGCTGTTAACCACTGACTGGAACCAAGGCTTGTGTCTAGCTATGGTCCCAAAGAAGTGGAGGATTTAGTTATATGTCCTGTGACAAAGAAATGAACAAGTCCCATCTGTCTTAATAAATGAATGTGTATATATCCAGTATCAGCCATGGGGTAAGAACCCACCACTACTAATATGGGACCTGGTTCTGGTCTTGCAGGCTGAAGAACAGAGTGAAGAAAGTAAGTAAAACTTTTCCAAAGGGAGAAGGAGTGAGGGCAAAGTTAGGGAGACAGTGTTGGAGAAGAAGTGGGAGACAGAGCAAAAAGAGAATTTTGTTAATGGTGGCAGTATGACCAAGATCAAAAACTATGTCTCCACAACCTCCCTTGCAGCTAGTGGTGGCTAGTAGATATAAACAAAAGTTTCCAGGTAGGACTTTTGGGAAAGCCCTTCAAAATGAGACAGACATGGATGCCTCGACCCTTTGCTGTACTTTTTCTTCCCTTATGGAATGCAGTTGGAGGTCGAGCAGTCATATGATGATTCGGGAAAGCAAGCATATGCCGAGTGTGGTTGTCTGGAAAGTAGAAGGCACTTGGGCCCCTTGTGGCATTATGGAGCTTCTATACCAATTACGAAGTGACTTTTTTTAAGCCATTATTTTACAGCCGAGTATAAGTAACTGATATACTGAAGAATTTCACAGATAAATAATATAAAAAAGCCCTTAAGGGAGGCGCTGGTTCCAGAGAAGAGAGTAGAGGAGAATGGAGAAGCAATACCTGAAGAACTAATGGTTGAAATTTTTCTAGAAGTAAAGACAAACATGAACATTCAGACTAAAAGTACACTAGGTACCAAATAGGATAAATAAAAATAAATCTACACTTAGACATCCTGCAGAACATGAAGGACAAAGAGCAAATTGTAAAAGCTTCCAGAGAGAAAAAGATTACCTACAAGGAACAGACAGGCTGACAACAGCTTTCTTTTCATCAACAGTATGTGCTAGAAGAATATTTAAAAAATTGCTGAAAGACAATAAATGTTAACTTATGTTTTATAGCCAACTAAATTACCTTACAAGAGTCAAGGAAAAATAGGACATTTTCAGACAAAGACTAGTGAGCTGACATATTCTCACTGAAAAATCTGCTGAAGGATATACTTCCAAAAAAACAACCCCTTGCCAAAAATAAAAGAAAGTTAAAAAAATAATAATAAAATAAATTCAAAGGGAAAGTATGAGATATAAGAAACAGCGAGTACAGACATAGATATTTATGGTGGCAAATTTAATGTGCCAAAAAAAAGAAAGTTAAAAAAAAAATACTAAAGGAAAGTAAATTCAAAGGGAAAGTATGAGATATGAGAAACAATGAGTACAGACAGATATTTATGGTGGCAAATTTAATGTTGATTGTAAAAAGTTTTAAACATTTGTGTATTTTAATTAGAAATTTTAACTGCTAGAACTCAAACTACCCTGAACAGTATTCAAGATGTGGTGTGTTTGATAAGTAAAGTGTGATATAGTCTTGGAATAAGAGGGTAGAAATGCCAAATAACTTTAAACTTTATTAGAAAAATTGTCAAGTATGAATTTTAAAAATTTAAAGATAACTACTAACAGTAGAGGGAGAAAAGAAAACATAAAATATTTCTGTAATGCTAAAAGAAGGCAGGAAAAGAGTTGGAAAAAAGGAGCAAAATAATTAACATGGTAAATTACCACAGAGTATAGTGATAGAAATAAATCCAAATAGATCAATAATCTCAATAATTGTGATTGTCAGATTGTTATTTCAATTTTTGTTATAAGAGACACACCTAAAATTTTTGTTATAAGAGGCACACCTAAAACCTAGAAGGTCGAACATGAAATGATGGAAAAATGATACTAGTCGAATAGCAGCCAAAAGAAAATTGGTGCAATTATATCAACATCGTACAAAACATTCACATGAAAGTTTATATGCAACAAAGGCCTTGTATTCAGAATATATAAAGAACTTTTATAATATAGTGATAGACAAATAACCTATTAAAAAGCTAGGCCAAAAATTTGGACAGACCCTTTACCAAAGAAGATATACAGTTGGCAAATAAACACGTGAAAAGATTGTCAACATCATTAGTCATTGGAGAAATGCAAATTAAAATCACAGTGAGATACTGCACACCAGTAGCATGACTAAAATCCAAAGACTGATGAATACCGAATTTAGCAAAGATGAGCAACTGGATTGTTCATGCGTCATTAGTAGGAATGCAGTCACTTTGGAAGCTATTTTTTTTGTTTCTTATAAAGTTAAACATATGCTTGTCGGATTACCCAGCAGTTCTCCTATATATCGAAAAATGAACATATATCTTTACAGAGACTTTAAGTGAATATTCATAACAGCTTTATTAATAATTGCTCCAAACTGGAAACAACCCAAATGTTCATTGACTGGTAAATTGATAAACACATTTGTTATATCCATATAATGAAATAATGAGCAATAAAAAGGAATGAATCGCTGATACATACAAGAACAAGGATGAATCTCACAAGCATTATTCTAAGTGAAAGAGGCCAAATTCGAGTCTTTTTATGGTATGATTCCATTTATGTGAAATTCTAAAAAAGACAAAACTATAGTGATAGAAAACAGACCACTGTTGCGAGGGTCTGGAGGGGAGGGGATTGACTGAAAAGGGCTCAAGGGAAATCTGGGAGATGTATTCATTTATAAAAATTCACCAAATTGTTCACTTAGAATCAATCAATTTTCTTTTTAATCCAAAGACTTAATGTAACTTCTACCTCAATAAAAACTTACTTCACCAAAAAAGACTTTAGTGCAGAAGTATTAGTAGAGATAAAGAAGCTCACTACAGAATGATGAAAGGAACATTTCACTAGGAATATTTAATAATTCCGAAGTTGTACGTATTTTACAATACAGTCTCAAAATATATAATGCAAAAATTAATGTACTTAAAGCAGATGACAAATTAACTCTTAGTGGGAAATTTACAAACCTTTTTAATTATTAGACATTATATGACTCTTTCTGTGTCAACATCCCATAATAAACATTTAAAAGGAAAGATCCTAAAATGGTAATCCTTTGTTTCATTAACACCCTTTATTTTGACACAGACTCATTCAATTGCAATGATCTATTACTATAAGAAAAATGGTCATGTGGTGAGCATCACAATTGAAAGTTATGAATATTATTTAATTTGTTGGATCTTTTTAATATGATTCTTTTTTGCTTAAAGTGTTTTGTGTTTCTGCCACTTGATTTAATCTTTACTTGCCACCAGAAACCTAATGATTTACAAGTATAACTTGGAAGTTTCCAGCTGGCTCACTAAGATTCAGTAGCTATGACATACCAAAGTGAGATGTCAGACAAAGATGTAAGTGATTCCATAACTATAAAAAGACTTCATCTTCATCAAAGCTGTATAGGTTGGGTTGTTGGATTTGCAGAATTTCTTTGAAGAAAGCTGTGCTGTGAATCTCTGCCACCACCTCGAATGGGAATGGGGAGGTTTCTGTCTCTTTCCTCAAGCCTGGTGAAAGAGGTTTCAGTAAGACTCGAGAGCTTGCTATGGGTCCCCTGCATTATGAGAGACATAGTGACCTGGTGTCCTGCCTTCTGACCTGGAAGTCTTGAAGACAAGAGATGGGACACCTTGCTGCTTTGGTGAGAGCAGAAAGCCCAGCTCATTCATTGGGATCATTGTGTGTACTCTTTGGGTTTGTTAGTTTGTGACCCTGATGGGTTGAAAGAGAGTGAAAACCATTGGGTGGGTGGGTGGATTCTCTTAGAACATGTCCAATAGGGCCACATGGAGGGGCAGACAAGCTGAAAGTAGACCACCAGATTTCTTTGGGTCTGAGGAGGGAGTGGTCATTTGCTGGAATAATATACATTAGTCAGATGAAGAGATCTATAAGTAAATGTTGTCATTGGTTGGATTGGGGTGGGGGTATCCAAAGAACCTTCAGGAGGGTCCACTGAAATTTGCTTTAAAATCCCCTTTAAAATCTGGTAGGCCCAGAGATTGTGAAGTCAGATTATGACTCTGCTAGTCTAGTAAGAACCTTTAGGCTTATATATTTCCTATCCTTCTTCTCTCTCTGCTTCAACCCAGGAGGGAGTCAGAAATGGCATCCATCCCAGTACCTAGTAAGGGAGGAGGTGAGTCCAAAAAGCAGGCGAGGGCACCCCTTGTGGGCAGGCAGCTACATCCATGTGCCCCAGTGTTGGGGGAAAGGGTTGGAGCAGTCTAACCTTTGAAGTGGAAAATTTGCCTCATACCATGTGGGCCTGTTCAGGAGACACTTGAAACACAGCATAAATTCTTGCATCAAAGGGACTTGTACTTGCTCTTGTTGTGCCAGTAATGCTCCTCTGGGGAGGTTTCCATGCCTTGCTCCTGGACCCCCTTAGGATCTTGTTTCACTCGTTACCTCCTCAATGAGCTCCTTCTTGACTGCCCTGTTCATCATTCAGAAACCCCTCCCGCCCCCCGCCCCAGGCCAGTTTCCCTCTAAGCCCTTACTCTGCTTTATTTTCTTCATATTAACTCATTTATATATTATATCATGTTATATTCCATTATATGACAGTTTTGATGTTAGAGTATTTGTCCCCTCTCATATGTAAACTCCATTGAGAGCAGGGGCTTTGTTGCTTTTTTCCCTCTGTGTCCCCAGCACCCAGAATAGTAGAATGTATTCATTCAACACATATTTAATTATCAAAGTGAAACTATTTTGTGACTTAAATAGTAATAAACTTACTTACAATTATGCTCTGTGAGTCCTGCTCATTCAATATACTTGTTATAAGTATTCTTTTGCTTTTTTTAGACAGCTTTATTGAGCTATAGTTAATATACTGTACAATTCACCCACTTAAAGTATTTAATTCTTTGGCTTTTAGTATATTACCAGAGTTGGGCAACCATCACCACAATCAATTTTAGAATGTTTTCATGATCCTGAAAAAAAACCCTTGCACTCCTTAGCTGTCATTTCCCTATTCTTTCCCTAGCCTTTGGCACCTGCTGATCTACTTTCTGTCTACAGATATGCTGATTCTGGACACTTCATGTAAATGGAATCACGTAGTATATGGTTCTTTGTGACCGGCTTCTTTCACTTAGCATAATGTTTTCAAGGTTCATATGTGCTGTAGTGTGTATCAATATTTTATTCCTGTTCATGCTGAATAATCTTCCTTTGTATGAATACAGCATAATTTTGTATATACATTTACCTGTTGATGGACATTTAGGTTATTTCCACTTTTTGGCCATTTTGAATAATGCTGTAAGTTTTCGTGTGGATGTATGTTTTCAGTTCTCTTGGGTCTGTACCTAGGAGTGGAATTGCTGGGTCACATGGTTACTCTATGTTTAACCTTCTAAGGAACTGCCAGACTGTTATCCAAAGCACTTGCACCATTTTACATTCCCAACAGCAATGTATGAGCGTTCCCGTTTCTCCACATCATTGCTATACTTGTTAACTGACACTTAGTATCTGTGATTTTGATTTTAGCCATCCATTAGTGGATGTGATGAGGTATCTTGTGGTTTTGATTTGCATTTATCTAATAAATAATGACATTGAACATCATTTCATGTGCTTATTGGCATTTATCTTCTTTAGAGAAATGTCTGTTTGGATCCTTCACCTATTTTTAAGTTATTTGTCTTGTCATTATCCTTTGCTTTTTGACTAGGATTTTTAAAAAGTAGTTCTGGTTTTCTTCCCTTTTCTTCTTCAGGTAGAGGAAGTGAAGCGAAGGCAGTACTCCCTTGTATTCAGCTCAGCTGGAGCCCAAGCTCAGACCTATCATGTCAGCTTTGAGACTTTGGCTGAGTACCAGAGATGGCAACGGCAAGCGTCCAAGGTGATAAGCTGTCAGATGTCATGATATGGAGATAAGAATTTAGAAGCCCAATAGAAATGTGTTTTGAAACTGAACTTACTCCCAGAAGAGCAAATTATAATTCTTACACATTTTATTCTAGGTCTTTTCTGAGTATATAATGAATGAAGTCATGTAGTTCCACGAGGTCTTAACTTATTATTTATATTTGCATAGTTCAAAATGCTTTTGAAAGATGCATTTACTTCTATACCATCTGTGAGGAGGGTAGGAATGAGATTCAAATGACTTTTCCTCGACCATAGTACCTTAACTGGTAACCCAGTGCTTCTTGGTCTATATATATTTAGCACAGCTTTGATGAACGGCTTTAGATTTGAACTTATTGATGGGACATGACCCGTAATCCTGTCACAAACCATTATTCCTGTATGCTGAGGATAATTAGCTTTTCAGTATAATTTCTGCTTTTTTATCCTGTAACGATGAAGTGCTCTAAAATTGTTTTGCAATTTCCTAATTCTTGTTCTCCTAGCTATCTTCACAGAATTTTAACATACTTTTCTTTGTGGAGCTAAATAGTTGAATAAAGGATTGTTTTAGCATAATGACCTGTCATCAAAATACGAGTGACTTTTCCAGTGATATTTTGTTTTTTTTTTAGACTCATTTTTAGAACTCATTTTATTAGCATATTATTTTAGAAATATAATCCTTGTTTTGGTTTTATTGAATTTTCAGTACTTATGGTGGTAACAAAATCTACTTGGAATAAAACTAGTTTCAACTTTTAGTAGCTATTCCGTTCTTTCACCCTTAGAAGTTCATATTTTTTGAACACCCTTTGCATGCTATGCAGTGTGCTATATGCTTGGTTTTTTAATTTTATTCTCATGACAAATGAAAAAACTGCACTAGTAAGGAGCAGAGCACATGTGGCTACAAAAGGCCTTATCTTTTGATACCACACTGCCTCCCAAAGTTTTGTACAGTTATTTTGAATCAACTTTACTTCTTGCATGAAATGTTAGTTTTCCATCTTTACGATTTATTTATTTATTTTTGCTTATAGATACTTTACAGAATTCTTTTGGGTTTTCCTGCAGCCTATAGTTTTAGGAAAAGTAAAAATTAATTGGTTTTTATGAAGGAATAATTGGATCTTATTACCTTTGTTTTTTTCCTTCCCATCTTTTTAAACTGCCTTTTTGTGTAAATGTCATTCCACACCCTGCTAGCTCAGATGGCTCTTCTCTTTGACTTGATTCAGGTGGTGTCCCAGCGAATCAGTACTGTCGATCTCTCATGTTACAGCCTTGAGGAGGTTCCTGAGCATCTCTTCTACAGTCAAGATATCACCTACCTCAACTTGCGACACAACTTCATGCAATTAGAAAGACCAGGGGGCCTTGATACTCTCTACAAGTATGTGGAGAATAGGTTTCCAGACTAACTTATTAGAACTGATAATCAGTGTCTTAGTGATTTATACCTGGAAGTGAGCATACTGAGCCAAGGTAAACCGAGAGAGTCAGTTTATGGAAGTTTTCAAATCAAAAGTATCAAGCATAAATGACTTAAAGGAACTTAAAGGCCTAATTTCAAGAATTCCCACTCCCAAGTTAAGGCTTTTAGCTTTCTTTTGTACCTGCTACTCCCAGCTCTCGAGCTTTTTATTAGTTTGAAACCTCTCTCTTCTAATAAAGGAATCATTTCACTCCTAAGGGACTATGACCCATATATTTTTCCATCTTCTTTGTTAGAATATATTCTCCATTCCCAACCTCCACTCATGTCCCCTCCCTCTTCCCTTTAAAAGTGGATGGAAATGAATAAACATGTGGTATAATTGGGCTGCTTGTGGGGAGTGGAGAAACTGGAAATTAAAACATTCAAATTACATGGTGATTAAAAAGATTATACACATTAAGTGATATTTTATACTTCTTTAATAACTCATTTCTAGAATAGTTTTCAGAAAACACTGATTTTTATCTAATCTGCTATGTTTTATAAAGTTTCAGCCATAAGCCTATATTTAGTAATGAGGTAATTATTTTAATATTGGTGTGTAAAAATAAAAAGGTATAATTTTAAGGAAGTGGGTTTCTAGCATTTCCTTCTCAGTCGCTATGAAAATAGTTTCAATCTAGTTTGAGGGCTAGGTTAGGAGCACTGAAGTCAAGGCACCAAGCCAAAGGAATAATCAGTACTCAAGGTCAGGTCAATTAGAAATCAAGAGTTGAAGATTTGGAAGAGGAATATTAAAAAAGTGAAGTACCGAGGATTCAGGTCTAGAAGCAGGTGATACAGATCATTATCGTGGAGAGCACTGCCTCAGCTATACCATCTTATACTAGCATGATAACGAAATATGATAGTCCTAAGTAGAATTACCAGAGTGACTCCTGGGGATCCAATCTGTGATGATACTATCTTTTGCTAAGACAGTATAGATACTTGTACAAACAAAATAGAAGCACTAGAAATTATTAAAAATAGATCATATTACAGTAAAACTCCATATTACACATATATTTTTAAGCTCTAAGTTGCCCATTCATTTTAAGTGATGTTTGAGCCACTTAATTTCAGATATGAAAAAGTTGCTTATAATGGGATTTGATCTGCATGTTTGTTAGCTATTTCCATGTCCATGAGTTGATTGTTTCAAGACTTTTATACATGAGAAATTTAATAAAGGAAAAGATTGCAAGCATATCAATATGACTTGATACAAAATAATTATACCAGCATGAGCTTTTCAAGATTTTCTGCCTTTTAAAGGATAAGGGGAAGGAACACCTACCACACGAGACCTGGTTTCTTTGATAGCCTGGACTGACAGTTAGTCATCTTAGTTTCTGCCACGTACAATGTTCTGCACGCAGCGAGTGCACAAGAATATATTTGCATAACAAATTCTGTGATGGACATTTAAAACAGATTGCTGTTTCATTCAGTAGTATACTTTGTGTCTTTGCCTTTTAGATTTTCTCAGCTGAAAGGCCTGAACTTGTCCCATAATAAACTTGGGTTGTTTCCTGTATTGTTATGTGAGATTTCTACCCTGACTGAACTAAACCTTTCCTGTAATGGATTTCACGACTTGCCAAATCAGATTGGCAATCTGCTGAAGTAAGTATCTGACTTTTTACTAGATTCATCTTTTCCTTTGCAGAATAAGGAACTTGTCTGGCGTCAGGAATGAAGGTAGTACTGTGAGCTCTTGCAGTGAAACAAATCCTGTAATTGTGATGGTTCTAGTCAACAGCAGTTACTTGCCTACAGCAGTGAGTAGTCAGTCCCTCAGTTTCAGCAACAGAGGCTCTGACTATTTTTGATGTTGGAGGGACCATTCATGTCAGTTATGTAAAAGCATCTTATTAATTTCTCTAGATAGACTTAGGATCGTTTATCATTTATTGGATCCATAATTAGTGACATAAGTTAGAATCCATAATTTAGTTCTATCCATTCTCATTAAAACCTTTCATAAAGTAGACTTGTTTTGTTTTCTTTCTACAGTCTTCATACTCTCTGTCTTGATGGCAACTATCTGACAGCTTTGCCTGAAGAATTGGGAAATCTGCAACAGCTTTCCTCCTTGGGAATTTCCTTCAACAACTTTAGTCAAATTCCTGAGGTTTATGAGAAACTCACTATGTTAGATAAAGTGGTTATGGCAGGAAATCGCCTGGAAGTGCTAAACGTAGGGCTGCTAAACAGGATGAGCCATATCAAACATGTAGATTTAAGGTAAGGTCATTCATTACCATCATCTTTTCTTTAGATTGACCTCTGATGGACCTTTAAGTTTTCTCTTTATAAAGCCTTCTTTAAAACATTAGGCTTTTAAAACAGTGTATATTTTCAAAGCTGTAGTAAAGCTTCATTTTTCATTCCATAGCAGAGAGGTTATGAATGAGGTAGAGGTATACCATGTAATAGAAACTTCAGATTGCCTTTGACAAAGGTTGTCCTGACTTACCCTCCCAGCATCATTTTATGAGAATTTCCATGTCCGCACATCTTTATCAGTGTTGAATTTTAGTAGTCTTTTTCCTTATTGTCAGTGTAGCAGGTAGAAAATGGTATTTCATTGTTTTAATCATTTATTTACTTATCAGTGAGCTTGAGCATCTTTTTATATGCTTATTGTTTGTTTTTCCATAAACTTGACCACTTTATTGAATCATTAGATTTCTTCTTGATATCCACTTCATTATAATTAAAATGTTAAAAGGTTTTACTGCTAATAATTTTTATAAGAATTTTATTTTTTAGTTATCTTTTCCTAAAGGAAGTGGTAAAAGACACATACTATATGTTCTATCATTTACACTAAGCCATTGATGTCTCTTGTAAAGACATAGTAACAGAAAAATTTATTGAAATACAGGAAAATGAGAACAGGCCTGTGTGCATTAAATTATATACTTGTATATAAGAGAACCAAGAAGCCATTTTCTATAATTTTCCTTTGAACTATTCCGTATAGAAACAGAATTTTTTCCTCTCCATTAATTAACGTAATGTGAATCTTAGCCCTAGAGAGAGTAGCCAGAACAGGAGGAAGTGTGGCTGCTTCCTCTTGCTCTTGACATGGTACTCAATGACTGCTTTGCTAGTCGTGAACCTGGAAGGTTATTTTCACATTCTTGTTCTTTTGTCCTAGTCCTTCGTCTCTACCTAACTTTATTAGGTATTTGGATGTACGTTTTTAACTAATTTCGTCGATATTAGTTTTTCCTTTCTCTTTATATAACTTGTTATGTATTTGCCAATTTGGGTTGTCTGGTTTATAAACAAAGGACTCAGGGTACAGCTATCTGGTTATTTACTTAGTACCTTGCGAAATGAGGCAAGTAGCTAAATTCTTAAGTTGTTTAAAAAAGAGAGAAAGGGATCATACCTCTCCTATTTTTCTTTTGGTAATAAGCACATTTAGTAGTATTTATTACTAATGATTTCCTTATTTCTGAATACTAAGGATGAACCATTTGAAAACCATTGTTACTGAAAATCTGGAGGGAAATAAATACATCACCCACATGGATTTGCGGGACAATCAGCTGACTGACTTAGATCTTAGCTCCTTATGTAGCTTGGAGCAGCTGCATTGTGAGCGGAACCAGCTGAGGGAGCTGACACTCAGTGGCTTCTCCCTTCGAACTCTGTACGCCAGTTCAAACAGTGAGTTCTCTATCCAGCCTCCTGCTTTCTCTCTCGTAGCTCTCATGAGAGCTTTCTAAGAACAACAGACTCTGTGGTGTTCTGCAGCCACTCTGCAAAGTGAAGTTCGAGGTTCATTGAGACCTAGCTTTGTGTTTTAAGTTTGCCGTCAACACTTAAGCAGTTGAGATATGCATAAATAGACATTGCAGGATACTTCGAGCTCACAAAGTGCCAAATATTTACTAATTATTTAGCTCTTTGCCAATTTCTAATCTAAAACTTTGGGTTGCCTCAGTTCTGGGAGAGAAGCCCCTCATTTTAACAGTGATTTGATTCAGGAATATTTCAGTGTAAAATGCCTCATGTATGTTGAGGCCATTCTTTTTATAGAGTTCTTTACAAAAGAACTATAAAAAGAATGGCCTCAACATACATGAGGCATTTTTCTGTGTTTAAAGAAGGAAAGGAAAAGATGTTCAATTTCACTGTCAGAGAAATATAAATTTAGATGATACCATTTTATACTCAAGAATAAAAAATAATGCTAAGTACTATTGAAGATATGGAGAAGCAGCAACTCTCATAAACCACCAGTGGAGGATTAATTGGTAAAACCACCTGTGAGAGCCAAATGACATTGTTAGAGCAGTTGAAGATGCACGTAGCCCGTTTTCTAGCAGTTCCCCTGCTTGGAATATTTCCCAGAGACACTCACATGTGCAGAAGGAGATGTGTACAAGAATGTTTATCACAGCATTTTGTGTTACAGTGCAAAAAACAATATGACTATTAATAAGAATAAATAAACAGTGATATACAGTTGAATATTGCATAGCAATGGAAATCAGTGAACTAAAGTTTTGTGTGTTAATATGGATAAATCTCAGAAACATTTTTGAGCATAAAAGTGTGTAATTTTATGTATGCTATGTTAGGTATACCAGATTTTAAAACACAAAAATGTTGTTTTCTTAATTATGAGTATGCCATAAGACGATGAAAGAATTTATGGGAATGATAAAAATCATATTCAGGATGATGTTTATTTCTTGGTATGTGCAGATTTAATTCTTATGTTAAAAAATCTGAAGCATATAAAGCAGAATGTGAAGATTTGTTAAAAGTTAGATGATGTATGAAAGATTGTTTATTATTTTATTCTCTTTACTGTTCTATATCTCTAAAATACATTATTAGGATAAAAGATAGTTAAGAACTTCTCTTGTGATTGCCTTTAATCATGTTACAGAAGCTTCACATTGTAGCTTAGATTAATAGCTCAGGTCAGAATAATGTCAAAGTCAATGAGTGTTTACTTGTGCTGTTTATAGATATAATGAGATAGTAGTAGGTCTTTTGCCATGGAAATATTATCAGGCCTGTTCTCTATTCTTAATGTATCTAAAGAATCTGAATGACTGGTCTTACTGGAAAAGACCTAGTAGTAGGTCTTTTGCCATGGAAATATTATCAGGCCTGTTCTCTATTCTTAATGTAGCTAAAGAATCTGAATGACTGGCCTTACTGGAAAAGACCTTGTTGACATACACGCAGTCCTTCTTAGTAACCAAGATTCTGTTGCAGTACTGTACTAAATGTACCAAACTTGTTTGAAGTTAGCTACTTTGTTTACAGAATCTTTAAGTTCGACAACCTGCAAGAATTCACAGCAACACTTGTAGTTTTGTTGCCTCAAAAGTAAAGAATTCAGCTTCACAAAAGAAGTTATCCAGATCAGTTAATATAGGAAAAGATACTAAACTTCACGAGTCGTCAGGGATGTGCAAGTTGAAACCCTGGTGTGACACCACTTACACACCTACCAGAATGACTAGAATGAAAAAGACTGAAAATACCAGTGTCAGCTGTCAGGAGTGTAAGTGGCACAACCACTTTGGAAAACTGTTGGGTAGTATCTACTAAGGCTGCACACATGTTGCCCGGTACTCCTCACTTCCTCTCCGAGGCTTACATGAGACATAAATGCGTATATGAGACCACAAAAGACATGTACAAAAATGTGAATAGAAGCACTATTCATAATAACCCTGACTGGAAGAGATTTAAATGCACAGACTCTTAAATGGATAAATAAATTGTGGCATATTTGCTTAAAACGTTTTATCCAGTCGTGAGAATGAGTGAACAACCATGTGCAATCATATGAACAAATCTCACAAACGTGATGTGGAGTGAGTGAAGCCAGATCAAAACCTTTACATACTGAGTGTGCGTATTTATGTAAACAGGCACACGTAGCCTGTGGTGTTGGGAGTCAGGACCCTGTTGCCCTTGCAGGGCAGTGGCCGGAAGGGTAGGCGAGGGGCCGCTTCTGGAGAGCTGCTAATGCTCTGTTCTTGATCTGGGACTGGTTACCCCAGTGTGTTCTGTTTGTAAAAATTCATTGATCCGTATACTTAAGATTGTTGCCCTTTTCTGCATTTATGTTTTGCTTTAATTAAAAGTTTAAATATTGCCAGTAAAAAATCCAGTTATTAATTTTTTAAAAGCAAGTAGTTACTGTTAACATTTAACAGCTGCTGGACCTAGTATGAATCCAGTGCAGTACCCAAAATCCTTCAATTAGTTGTATTTGGTTTTCAAATTGGGATCAAGCAGTTAATTAGAGTTACCTAGTAGTTTTTATCTTTAGTTCATCTCAGTAGATGACATTGTTTTTTTCCTCATGATTTCACTAAGCCTCTTTTCCCTTGTTTATACTCTGTCACTTTCTTCTTTAGAGAATGTCACTAACACCTATTTGTTTTTTGATTAGGGCTAACAGCAGTGAATGTCTATCCAGTACCTAGTCATCTCACTTCTCTAGAACTTTCCAGGTGAGTATGTCTCTGAAAGTGGTTGGTTTGATTCCTAATATTTAAGAGATGTATGTGGATAATTTTGTAGTTTGAAGTACAAGAAATCTAAGTATATTGAAGTATTCAGATAACCTGGAGAAGGGCAAAAGGATAAGTTAAGGAATAAGTTTAATGGCCATACTGTCTAATCAAAGGAAGAGTCTTCTTGAAACAGAAAGGCACCTATGAATTACTTATTCTTAAAGACTGTGTATTTAGGATGAGATGAATCATGGCAGTGATTTCTTTTTGCCAGTTGGAATCAGATAATTCTTGGTTTTTAGATAGTGGTTTAAACTTTTTCTCTTTTGATTCTCTTGTGACCCCTGTTGAGGTGATTTTTAGAGAGGTGTTATGTTTAGGATTTTATTACTTCTGGTGGTGGTTAAGAATAAACATAAATGAGGTTTGCTTTCTTCATTCATTTTAAACATGTTAGGCTTTCATGATTCAGCAGTTGAGTTTTACAGTGTAGTAGAGAGTTTGACAAATAATTAGTTACAGGAGAGCATCATAGAGTGCTAGAAGCAGATACATAGGGCAGTGGACAGGGTCCTATAATATAATCATGGTTGTTGCAAAGGTTAAATGAGATATGTAGCCCAGTGTCTGGCATAAAACAGTCAAGATATTAGCTGTTATAGCCAGGTTTCTTTTTGTTGTTGTTACTTTATCATCATTATTATTATTATTAAACTATGTTCTAGATTCCCTTCCATGCATTTCTTTCTGTCATACGTCTCTAGCAAAACCCTAATATGGATCAATTCTAAGTTTTACTTTCTCTGCTGAACTTGATCCTAGCTGAAGAAAATCATATGGACAACACTATAAATTCATGATTTCCTTCCTTATCTGGAGATCAGCTCCTTCCAGTGGCCTGGGCATCTGTTCCAGATTGCTCAGCTTCCCTCATCTGTACTGCCCCTTATCTCCTCCACTCTAGAGCTTAGCTTCCTACTTGATTGAGAAAATAGAGGCCATCTTGGGTGATGTCCCTCAGCTTCCTACCTCTTGGCTTAAAGTCATGTAGATTCATATCCTCAGCTTTTTCTCAGTCTGTACACACAATCGTGTCTCTTCTGTCTTAACAAACAAAAAAGTTCCCATTATCTTGCAACAACTCTGGCTGCTGTCTAATCCTTCTCATCCCCTTTTGTCCAGATTTCTCAAGTTACTTGCATTTGTTGGCTCAGTTTCCTCAGTTCCCCTTTGCTTATCCCATCACAACTGGTGTTAGACTTTCTCTTAGGGAATGTTTCCACCTTACTTTCCTTTCTTCAAACATGCTGTTTCCTCAGCCAACTAATATGGTCTGTTTTTCAGGCCACTTTGACCATTCCTTCTGTTTCTTTTGTACTCCTCTTTGTCAGCTAGCTCTTTAAAAGTTGCTTATTCCAGGGTCTGTCCTTGGCCCACTATACTTCTCATTTGACATGATCTCAATTTATTCGAATGATTTCAGCCATAGTTCAGTGTCAGTCTCAGCCCCAAATGTCCAATTTCATACTAAGATATTTAGACCAAGTGCTTTAAATATGTGTAAAATTAAACTCATTATCTACCCTTCTGTCCCATCTTAACTTGTCTTGTGTCTATTTCAGCTTTTGGCATTAGCATAAGACAGTCATATCCAAATAGACACCACTACTTATTTACGATTTCCAACCTCATTTGAACCTTATCAGTACTGTCTCTAGATATGATTTTCTACCTGGTGATCTAGGCTAGAAACCTGAAAGTCCTTTTTTATTCTTCTCTCTGCTCTACTCACATGTCTGATCCATCTCACAGTAGTTTTGATTTTTGCCTCCTAAATATTTCTGGAGTCCCTCCTGCCCTTTCATGTGTATGTCCACCCATTTAGGCCTACATTGTTTCTTATCTGGCATTCAGTGACAGCTTCTTAATAATTCTTCCTTTACTAAGATAGCCACCTCAACCAGACCTCCATGTATCCACAGAGTGAGCTATTTAATGTACAAAACCGACAGTCTCCCCACTGGTTACAAACCCTGCAGGATAAAGTCACAACCTTCTAAACACGATTTCGTTCTCCCCAGCTACGTTTCTTACTCTCTGCTCCGTATTTGCTGCTCCGGCATCACCAAGCTGCTTATATTATTCCCACATGTATCATGCCATTTCTTACCTGTGCTCTACTTCATGTCACCTCTTTCTTGGAATGTCCTCCTCACCTCAGATCATTGTACATCATTCTTCAAATTCTAACTCAGGTTATTTCTTAGGGTGCTTGCCTTGATTCATTTCAGGAAAAGTGCTTCTTTCACTCAGTTGTCATAGTAGTATCTGTGTTTCTCTTACAGCTCTTATTTCATTCTGCCTCATCATATCAATCATTCAATCAATAGATACTTTGAGGCCTAGAGAAGCTAAGTAACATCTGAAAATAGAATTTCTTTTACTGTCTGCCCAGTGCTTACTAAATGATTTGAAGCACCCCCGACTAGTTCTCTTTTGTCCCTACTTCTTCACTTTGATTCACATTTTTCATTTTCCCCAGAATTTGCTTTTCTTCTTCCACAATCATTACCCGTGGATAGTCTACTCAGCTTCAGCGGTCTGTTTAAAATGCCACTTCTTGCATTAAGTCTGTCTTCATCTCTCCCTCAACCATCCCACCACATGTGTGCTTTCCTACTGCCGAAAGCCTTTGTATCTTCTTTGAGCTTATAGCATAATTGATCCAGTGTTATACATGTTTGTGTACTTATCTTTGTCCACATTTCTAGCAACAACATTCATTGAGCACCTGCTGTATTCCAAGTAGTGTACCGGGAATGCCCTGGGGATCATGCTCCTGCCCTCAAAGGGCTCACGGGCCGAGTCACAGTCATCACAGAATAGGGAAATGAGCTCTTGTCATTTTAAATGATGACTTTTCATTATTTATTTTCTACAGAAACCTGCTGGAGTGTGTCCCTGACTGGGCCTGTGAAGCAAAGAAGATAGAAATATTAGATGTGAGCTACAATCTTCTGACAGAGATTCCTGTGAGGTGTGTGTTATTATCTATGTTATGTATGTGTATATTAATAGATGTGTTGGTATGCATGTATTTAATTATTTTCCTAGATCAAGATTGCCTTTCATAGGTACTTTTATTCATTTGTTCAGTAAATATTGAGTAACTACTGGGTGCAGGGCAGTGTAAGGTGCTGCAAGGAACACAGTAATGACTAATACATAGCTTTGCCTATAAGAAACTTAGTAAGCAGATAGTTGAGGGAACTCGTGCACAGATAACTAATAAAATGTAATAAATGTTGCTGGCATAGGTCAGTATGATACTAATAATAGATCATTTTTATTGAGTAAGTTATTATAAGCTGGGTAATGTTCTGAGAACTTCACTTTTATTAGCTTATTTAATCCTTTGAAAGCCTGATTATATAGGTGTTGTTATCCTTATCTTACAGATGAGGAAACTAAGGCTTGGAATGGCTAGGTAACCTGCCCAAGGTCACACTTAACTAGGAATGGGAGCTGACATTTGAATGTAGTCATTCTTACTTCAAAGCCTTCACTCTTTATTACTACACTGTATAAATAAAATGTTTAAAAAACTCAGAACTTTGCATAATTAGAGAGTGCTTCGTGGAGAATGCATTTTTGAGTTGACCTTTGAAGATGGTGGGATTTCTGTATGTGGAAGAGGAAAGGGAGCGGTGTTTGTGAGTGGGGTAAATGGTTTATTCAGATGCACTGAAGTGTAAAATGTGTGGTTATCACCTAGTGGAGTCTTTAAAATGAAACTAGAGGCTTCGCAGCATAGTAGGTATGAACCCAACCTTTGGAGTTGGACCTTAGTTCAAATCCTGATTGTGTCATTTATTACTTTCACTGTGAGATCTCTTTGGCAAATCTCAAAGTCACTAACTCTTCTGAACTTCATAGTTAAATGGCCTAGCATATTTTATATACTGAATAAGTAGTAGTTTTGTTATAATACATTGTGTTATTGATTTATTATAGTCAGTTATATTAATAGACTCACTGAATTTTTGGTGCTGTGTAGACTTAATTGATTTATTCTAGAGATTGCTTTTTTTAGTTTAGATCTGTTCTGCGCTGTTTGCTTTTGTTATTCGCCTTTTCCCAGAATGACCTTAATGACTTCCTGGTGGGTGGTGGACAAACATATGGCCAGGGCTGCTCTCTTGTCTCAGGCACTTAACAGTGATTATATTGTCTAGAAGAGTATGTTTCTCTTTGTCTACTAATTTCTCTTAAATAGCAAGAGCAGACTCAAAAAGAAAGATTTTAATTTTTTATTTATTTCTTTGTACTTTCCCCCACTCTCCCCACCCCAGAATTCTTAGTAGCCTGAGTCTTAGAAAACTGATGTTGGGACACAATCATGTGCAAAACCTTCCAGTGTTGGTCGAGCACATCCCTCTTGAGGTGTTGGATATTCAGCATAACCTACTCAACAGGCTGCCAGACACCCTCTTTTCCAAGGCCTTAAAGTAAGTACTATAGATTTTACTTAGAAGAGCAGAATTGTTGGCTAAACATACTGCACTGACTTGTCATTGAGGTGACCTTTGGAGCTATATTTGCAGTGTTTACCTCATAGTCCAGCTATGAGTGGAGACTTATTTGTAATTTCTATGAAATAAAATATGACACTGTTTTATGAGGCAGTAATCTTCAACTCGGAAGTTGAAATAACCATCAAATACTTAAGTTTTAGTCTTGTAAACAATTTCAAACCGGTCGGGAAGGTTCAGGTTTTCATCTCAGAAAAAAAATGCAGTTACAACCTTTAAAGAGAAATGACAGCATTCTGATAAAGCTTCCTCGGCAATTTTTAGCTTCTGCATTAAGAGAAACGGACACACCACCTAAGTTAATTTAGTTTTTGCTTCTAGCTTTACTGAGCTATCATTAAGTTTCATTCTCTGTTTGCAGCACTTTTTTACTACCTAGTTTGAAAACTGTGCATTTAAAGGTAACATTGTTCCAAAAGGTTTTATTTTCCTTTCCAATATAAATTAACAGTAGATAATATGTCTTATTTTAATACCTGAAATCAGATTTATCTAATGCGTACATCACCATTAAATGAAAACTAGTGTTTAATTATACTTATTTTCTGTAATATGGAAAGGCAATATTGTCTTCAATTTAGAAATGGAGAAAACAGAGATAAGCAGTGGCGATTTAACATAAGGCTACAGGAGACATACAAAAAGCATTTAGCCCACCAGTGTCTGGCTTGTTCTTTGGCAGCTTACATATCTCTTAACGTATAATACACCTGGTTGGACTTCCCTAAATATAGAATCTTTGGAAATTCTAAAGAATGTTGAAAGGAAATTTTCTTTTTGGAAAGATTATATAGAATCTTAATGCAGTAACATTTGTTAATTAACAAGTATTTTTAGTAATATATAACACTGCATTTAGTTCTAATGACAGTCTGAATAAAATTAGTTTATAACCTTAGAATCTGTAGAAAGGAAGCTACTTAGCAACTGTAGCAAACTATCAATGATATTTAATACTAACTCTGCACAGAGCACTTTTGAGACAAAGACAAATAGACACACAGTACCCTCAACAGCTTAAAAGCTGATTAGGGGTGCGGATCACACAATATAGAGAAGACTTAAGTACACACAAGTTTAATAATATTAGCTGCCTTTTATCGAGCATCCTCTTATATAACAAACACCATGCTAGGCAAATTCTTAAAACCATACCATGTTTCACTGGTTAGATTGGCAGAGATTGAAATGAATTATGATATTCAGTGCTGACAAAGGTGTGAGCAAACTGGAATTCTTATATCCTTCTGTATAATAAAATTATACATATGTTATATATACATATTTATATAAATATAATTTGGTATAACCTTTCTGGAGCTCAGTTTCACTGTGTGTGTGTGTGTTAAAGTTGGGAACAGCCTCTATGCCTATTACTAGGGGATTATAAGAAGTTTGGCTAAATAAATATGATGCTGTTGAAATCTGACAAAAATTTTTCTGAAAGGTGCCTTCACAATTTAGATATTTGTGAATGGGATACTCAATAGCTCTCTTTCAGGGGACATACAGAGAGTAAAAGATGAGGCTAGGGTAGAATCAGGCCACTACAGAAGTCCAGGACCACAACCAAGCCTGTATTCTTTCCTCTATGTCTGGCTTGTGTGAGTTGAGTTAAAGGAACTTTGGTTGTTCAGAATCAGTTAAACTACCTGGAAGTATTACTTTTGTCATGAGTTTGGGAGCATGGAATGACAGTGTTCCCTACTGAGATGGCATGATGGTATCTACATAAGAAGTTGACAAGTAACCACAAGGGAAATGATGACTTGTGTGTGTTCTGTCAGTCTCAGGTACTTGAATGCATCTGCAAATAGTCTGGAGTCTTTGCCATCTGCTTGCACCGGGGAGGAGAGTCTGAGTGCCCTGCAGCTGCTCTATCTGACCAACAACCTCCTGACAGATCAGTGTGTGCCTGTCCTGGTGGGCCACCCGCACCTGCGAATCTTGCATCTTGCAAACAACCAGCTACAGACTTTTCCGGCAAGGTAAACAAATACAAACTTTGGTCATTTCAGACAAATAACATGAATTCTGTATTTGTCAGACTACATTGCAGCTGTCTTACTAGGTACTGTTGCTTTGTGTTGAGTGACGTACTGATGCTGTGATTCCACTAGTTAAATGGAAAATTTTGTTTGTACTCAGTTGTTAAGTATCAATAAGGAGAGAAATTGTTCTTAAAATGTGTTTAATTCTTAGTTCTAATTAATAATAACTGATGGGAGAATTTTCAACCTAGAAAAGTACAGGCTTATGAAAGAAAGAAATTCTGAAGACAGTTTTTTTCTATTCTCTGGTCAGCACTCTTTTATAAAATACTATTGAGTCCATTAATTCATTCATTATATATAGTTGACCCTTGAAGAGTGTGGGGGATTAGTGGTGCCAGTGCCAACACCCACACAATTGGAAGTCCACATACAACTTCTGACTCTACAGTTGGCCCTTCGCATACATGGATTCAGCCAACTGTGGATCAAAAACAGTATTTTCGATCTGTGGTTGGAAAACCGCAGGTGGGAATGCGAAAATACTGTTTTTGATCTGCCATTGGTTGAATCTGCAGATGCAAAACCTATGGATACAAGGGACCAATTGTGTTTATTGAAAAGAAAATCCATGTGTAAGTGGACCTACTCAAGTCAAACCAATTTTGTTCAAGGGTCAACTGTATATATTGAATGCCTAATATATATATTGAAGTACTAAGGGGACAGTGATGATTAAGTTACAGTCTTTGTCCTCAAGGAACTTACAGTCAGATTGGGGAAATAGACAGGTATATGTGTGATTGCAGTGCAGTGTTGTAAGTGCAGGATGCTAAAGCTACGCACAGGTAGCTGGCTGCACTGCACAGAGAGTGTGGGTGGAGTTAGCCTCTCTGAAGGAAGAGGTGACTAGTAGTTAGCCAAGCTACACCTATAAGATATAAGAGAGATGTTTAATGAGGTCAAAGTTTTATACAGTATCAGTGGAGTAATAAATATCTTCCAAAGTACATTTGATAAAAAAATTTTTTGATATCAGGAAAATCCACATATGTCATGAAAATAGTCATGAAAAATCATGTTTTCAAAAACTAAGAAAATAGAGAAATGACATTTGATATAATTTGAATGGAATTATATGTATATATCATCATAAACATATAATATTTGATACAAACATGCAAATATATCATGTTTGATATAATTCGAGTGAAAAAACATTTTGATTCTAATTTTATTTTATAAATTTTCTTAGAAATGTGACAAGCTCAGAAACTTACAGAGATTATAATTTTTGTGAATATTTATGAAATGAGATATTTGGAGCTTATAAAAGACAAGCAGGATAAGCTTGATTGCTTCCTTGAAAGAATTTAAACAGTGGCTTTTAACGTGAATGCAGAATCTTAATTTCGGGATGTGATGGATCTCTTGAAATCCTATGAGATTAATTCCTTTGGCCTTACCTGTTGTCATATAAAGTAAGAATGACAGGCCACTGACAAGTTCTATTAGTTTACAAAGCTGTTAAGAGATAACAGATGTGAATACTCTGTAACTAATGAATTCCACCTAATTTTATGACACTCTTATTGTTGGAGGGGTTAAAAGCAGGTTGATATAAAAATATGCAAATAAAGACAAGAATGAACAGAAGATCACACAAAATTAGAGTACTCTGAATATAGTTAATAAAACTAAATGGAATTTAGGAGCAGTATTATTAAAGAAGAAAATGTATGTGCTATAATGAATAATAAATCTGCTGTTGGGTCATCTGCACAGAGACAATCCAAATCTGTTTCTTTTGAACTATTTTCAGCATTTAGCATAGTTCTGGGTGCTCAGTGAGAGACCAGATGTGATTGGGACACTGCCTTTCTATTTACAAGTCCAAAAGATGCAAGCAGGGAGTAGTATGAAAGAATAGCATAAAAGAGTAGCATGAAAGAGGGGCATGAGATTTGAGCATGGCAGCACTTTAAAATATATTATTAAGTTAAAAACCAGAGCAGGTTATAAAACATAAAGCATCATTTCTTAATTTGAAAAATACAATTTCATGCATTAAAAAGGACAAGAATATTCTCCATCAAAATGTCATCAAAGATCTTTGGGAGTGGGATTAAAAGATTTTTTTCCTGTTCTTTATTTTTCAGTTCTTTTCAGGGAATGTGTATTACTTTTATAATAAGAAAGAAAACAGTTTTAATTTACTTAGTTTAGTTATTAAAGTATTTATGGATTTTCTAGCAATAGAAATTATTTACAATATGTTACATGAAAAGGGGCAGGATATAAGTTTTATGTAAAACAAATATGCATATGAAAAATTTGGTAGGATATTCAGCAAAAAGAATAATAATTTGTTCAGATTGGTGGTATTTTTTATTTATTTTCTTCATTTTTAAATGTTCTCTTCATGTTACAGCAGTTTATTTTTATAATTTTTTAAATCAGTAAGTAAAAAGAAATCAGCAATTTATAATAATCTAGATAAAGGTGTTAGGCGGGCTGAAGATATTTTGCTTACTGTGGAGAAAGCTTTGCTCATTCCAGCAGAATGTTGTGAATCACTTGTATTATAGCCACTAACCCAGTGCTGTGTCTATAATAAGCACTCAATAAATGTTTGGTGAAGATGGAGTATGTTATAAATAGGTAATGGTTGAAATTTAAAACTGAAAGTAATCTCAGTGATGATTTAGTACAATTTCTTTCTAGCTGAGGATATTGATATAAACTGGCATTAACTTACTCAGTCTTTGGAACTAGTTAGTGGCAAAGCAAGTACCATAACTAGTCTACCAACCCTAGGCTGATGCTTATTCAGTCGTTTCTTGTAAGTCAGATAACAAGAATCTATTCCCATAAGATCCAGCAGCTGTAAGAGAAACAAAGAAAGCTTCAGCCCCCGAAACACACTGGGGCATATTAGGCCAAGATTCAGCAGAAGCAGTCACCTTGGTGAGCCCTTCCTTTTACTGTTGGTGTCTGATACTTTCATTATGACCAGTCACCTGGCAGTGAACCAAGTGCCTCTGTATGCTGTGGCTGCTATAAAACTTGCTTGGCAGCCGCTCATTTGGGTGCAATGTGATATTTTGGCATTTCTTTTTCAGTAAACTAAATAAATTGGAGCAATTGGAGGAACTGAACCTAAGTGGCAACAAGCTTAAAACCATTCCCACGACTGTGGCGAACTGCAAAAGGCTGCACACCCTTGTCGCACACTCTAACAACATCAGCATTTTCCCGGAAATACTGCAGTTGCCTCAGATCCAGGTACTTTTATGTGCTGGAATGATGTCCTTGTGGGGAAGTGGCAGGAGCAGGAGTGTGAACGAGGTCGATCTCTTTTCATAGGGAAGAAGGAAGTGGCAGTTTGGGATCACAGTATATTTAGTTGATTCCTAGGAAGAAATTAAGTTCCTTTAGAGGATATAATAGGGGATTAGCGTTAGGGAGTTAAGAATTAACTACTTATGATGTATTTTAATTTCTTTTCCTCTCAGTTTGTAGACCTAAGCTGCAATGACTTGACAGAAATCCTGATTCCAGAGGCTCTGCCTGCTACCTTACAAGACCTTGACCTGACTGGAAATACAAATCTGGTTCTGGAGCACAAGACGCTAGACACATTTAGGTAAGAAAAATTTTGAAATTGAATCCACATGTGCTCTGAATCCCACCAGCCATGTGTAAGTCTTCTTAAGGACTATGGAGCTCTCGATTATTTAAAGGAATAGAATGAATGAAGCCATTGAGCCCTTGGTTCTCTTTTTTGATTCAGATACAGATGGATGTTCTCTCCAGTAGTCAGCCCCTTTATGTTACACTACTGCTCAGCCACACACTGAGTATCTTTACAAGGCAGGCATAGATACTTCAGGTGACACAAATCACATTACACTGCAACATGTAAGAGTGCAAGCTCGCCCATTGTACCAAGACTTCATTGTATCAAAGTACTTAAAATAAGCAGACCATTTACTGAAACTTAGAAATCTTTGTTGTGCTTAGTTTTCATTAAAATGAATGGCATCAATTGTAACAATATTTGGCTCCTATTTCTTCCTCCTACCCCTTTTTTTCCCTCTCTCCTCCTCCTTAGCCAGTGGTTCAGCCACTACTTTCAGTCACAGTCTCTCTGGTAATGAATCTTGGTCTGTCAGATTATTTTATAAAAATATATATTATTGTTGGGATCGTTTCTGTAAAATACAAAAGTATGTACAGTTTAATCTTTCCATCCTCCACTTCCCACAGCCATATCACAACCCTGAAAATCGATCAGAAACCTTTGCCATCCACCGATTCTACAGTTACATCAACCTTCTGGAGCCATGGGCTGGCTGAGATGGCAGGGCAGAGAAATAAGTGAGTATTTTGCCCATGGAGACTGAGAAAGAAAAAAGGAGCTCCTGGCACCTGGGAACGATCTGATGCTGAAAGCCAGGCTGTGTTGCTCCTCTATTGAACATAAACAAATCACAGAATGCCAACATCAGATAAGATTCCTCTGAGACCATGATCTAGTGAGATGAAAATAAGATGAATGCTCAGGCCACAAAATACCAAGTGTACTTTCTCATGGCTAGAATGGGTGACTGCTACTTGCTGTACCAATTACAGCGGTGTTCTTGTGCTAATCTTTTCCTGTAGATAAGATTTATTGAGATGCCCAACAAAAATTGCCCTTGCTTTCTGACAGCACCCAACCGAGTATGATTTTCCCCTTTCTTTAGACCTTCCCCAGAACAACCCAACCAAAGCCCAGGCCCGATACAAGGTTTCTGCAACACCTTCTTACCTCTGCACCCCAGAGTTCCATGGTGTGCATTCTCCCTGCAGCGCATAACAAACCAAACTTGTTCAACCGCAGGTGTGCTCCTGGGGGTCTTTGGCCGAAGAACTTTGACATTACGAGTCCTTATCTCTACTAAGAGGAAACATTCAGTCTTTCCAGCCTTTGGCAGCATTGCAAAACTAATATGTGTTGCCCATGAATGTGGCTGAATCTCCCCATTTCTTATGACATCAGCTCTTTCAAATGCCGCTTAATTATCTTATATAACGCTTTTTTCGTGTGTAGATTAGGATTTACTACTATTCTCTACCCTCAGTCAATACTTTTTTAAAGAAGGTTCCCCAGAGAATAATCCTTTTACCAATAACTGTCTTTGATATTTGTGTTTTCATATTTTTGTGATAGGCTGTGTGTATCTGCCCTAGCTGTGGATAACTTTGCAGAGGGGGTGGGCGCTGTGTATGGCATGTTTGATGGGGACCGAAATGAGGAGCTCCCGCGCCTGCTCCAGTGTACCATGGCAGATGTGCTTTTGGAAGAGGTACAGCAGTCAACAAATGACATAGTTTTCATGGCTAACACCTTTTTGGTATCTCACAGGTAAGCAGGTGGGTTGAATAATTCCTCTCTTGGAAAATAAATCTCACTAAGCCAGAAAGTCAGAGTCTAAATTATAGGTACAGGATCAAGATGAGATCTTGCTCCTTCTGCCATGACCAATCTCTGTGTCGGTGTGGAATGTGGGGACTTTGGTTCTTTAAAGAGCTTGTGGGTCTGTCTGTTTTTTTCCTCTATCGATCCCAAAGGCTGCTGAGGATCTGGAAAGCCTAGAAATCATGTATAAAAGGTTGTGTGTGTGTATATAATGCATTTGTACATTTGGGGGAAGGACGATGGTAAGCTTTTATAAGCTTCTCGAAAGAGTTAGTGACCTACAAAAGATTAAGCACTGATCAGGTCTATGTGTTTAGAATACTTATTGGGATTTACCAACCAATCTTCTAAGCCACGTAAGGGCAAAAACCCTATATAACAAATTATTGAAAATTTTAGTAGCTAATGGAGCATATTGCACATTATGTGGGCTGCATAAAGGATATGTACAACCGAGAGGTTGTAAATATAATAAAGGCTAAAATGGGACAGCCTGGTGCCCAATATAGTTTTATCTCTCATTATAACACAAAACAAAGAAGTTGTGAAAGGAGTCTATTTTTCAGTAATAGAATTGAGCCAGGAACTTGGCAAAATAAAGGGTTGGGGAAAGAAGACTCAGTTTCCGCAGTACCTCTCAAGAGCTGAGCACTGTGCCAAGCATTTCTCATACTATATCTTTAATTTTCAAAATAAGCCAAAGAGGTGGGTATTTAGCAGAAAAATTTATTAGAGAAATAACTTGCTGAGGATCTATGGCCAGTAAATGGCAGAGCCGGAATTAGAAACCAGATCTCTTTGATAGCATCTGCTCTGTGCTTACCATTGTGTACCAAGTGCTTGGGGTGGATGCCATGTGTATGGGAGAAATACAAGGGAAATTATGGCCCTTCTTCCTTCAAGGAACTTAACCTAAGCAAATGGTTCTCAATGTATTGCTCTAGGACCAACAACCTCAGCATCACTGTAAACTCATTGGAAATGCAGATTATTGGGCCAGCCCCTTACCCACTGAATCAGGAACTCTGGGGTTAGGGCCCAGCAGTCTTTGAACAGGCCCCATAGATGATTCTGATGCTCTAAAGTTGAAACCATTGTAGTCTGTGATCAGACACAAGCAGAAGGCGCAGAGGAAGAGGTTCTTTCACTATCTCCCACCCTTTATGTAAAATTCCTTTTCTCAGTTTAGGGCGGAAGGCAGAACTCTCTTTACCATCACCTTGAGGATGAGGCTGGCTCACAGTCACGTGGCAGGAGAACAAGGAAATTACAGATATGAAGGACCAGCACTTTCTTCTAAAATTAGCTACCATGTCTTCATTTTCTTTGACTTCATTTTCTTTTCTTTCTAAACAGAAAATTAGGAATGGCTGGTCAGAAGCTAGGCTCTTCTGCTCTCCTTTGTTACATCCGCCCTGACACTGCTGATCCAACAAATAGTTTTAGCTTGACTGTGGCCAATGTTGGCACTTGCCAAGCAGTCCTGTGCCGAGGTGGGAAACCAGTGACCCTCTCTAAAGTCTTCAGCCTGGAACAGGATGCGGAGGAGGCTCAAAGGGTGAAGGACCAAAAAGCCATCATAACAGAGGTGAATCTCACTTTCCAACAGTCACTTCCACTCCCCAAATGTAGTGAATGCTCTTCTACATAGAGGTAGTGGAGGTCCATTTTTCTCCTATCAGACCTTGTAAGTTGTATCCAAGACAGATAATAGTACTAGAAGAAAATCTAATGAGCAGTTAATGACAAGCAAAAAGAAAAAGCAAATTAATTAGAAAGGAAAAATTCTAAATTGTGATCCCTTTAGATGTATAGCCAGCATGGAAAATGAATGTAAATGTCCCCTTTGGTTAATTTCCAAACAGAAGAAGAAAAAGTTCTATAGTTTGACATCACTCTTCTGAAATTCAGACTTTCAAAATATTTTTCCTATTTATATTGTATGTAGTTTAATATAGTCTAGTGGTTTTTAAATAATGAAGCATCGGTATCTACTATTTTTTAGGTTTTCTCTTATTTTAGAAATTAGCATGACATTTTTGCTTTTAAGAGACTTTAGCAATTACATGTGGACATTGTTTACTGCAAAGCAGAATTCTCTTCAGATCTTTTGCCCATTTTTAATTGAATTGTTTCTCTATAGTAGAGTTTTAAGAGTTCTTTTCGAATTTTGGAAACAAGTCCCTATCAGATGTGTGTTTTGCAAATACTTTCTCCCAGTCTATGGCTGGCCTTTTCATTCTTTTAATAGTGTCATTTGCAGAACAGAAGTTTTTAGTTTTAATGAAGTCTCACTTAAGTTTTTTTTTTCATGGGTCATGCTTTTGGTGTATCTGAAAACTCATTGCCAAACCCAAGTCACCTAGATTTTCTGTTATCTTCTAGAAGTTTCATGTTTTACATTAAGTAAGTCTGATCTGCTTTGAATTAATTTTTGGGAAAGGTATAAGCTCCATGTCTAGATGCTTTTTCTTTTTTCTTTTCTTTTTTTTTTTTTTTTTGGAACGTAAACGTCCAGTTGTAGCAGTATTTATTGAATAGACTGTTCTTTCTCCATTGAATATCCTTTACTCCTTATCAAAGATCAGTGGACTGTATTTGTGTAGGTTCATTTCTGGGCTGTCTCTTAAGTCAGAATTCTGTATGAGGACTGTCCATATTAGATTTTATCCAAGGAAGCCAAAAACCAAAAAAAGTATCAATATAATGTGATTGATACTGTGAAGATTTTGGAACTGTGAGGCATTAGTCTTAGGAAGGTCTTTCAGTCAAAACAAACAAAAGAATGAAAGATAACTTTTTGTTTGTTTAGTCTGTTTTTACAGAATTTAGATAATGTCGTTTTGATTTTTCTTGGGTGGGGTTCGAGACAATTAGGATATATTTTTACAGATGTTATTTTAACCACAGACATTTATTATTTGCTTTTTATTTGCTAAGCACTGTAATTTCATTATTTAAACTTCACAATAACCCCCTTGAGAGAAGTACTTTTATTTCCATTTCACAGATGAGGAAAATAAAATTTAGAGTTTGTGACAAATTCTGGTAAATCAGAGAACCAGGATTTTGACTGCAACTATGAAATAAATATATTGATGGCTTCAGAGGTTTTGTTCGGTTTTATCTTGAAGTCAGTGTAAAATACCAGGCAGATGAACATTTCCAGCCTACCACCAGGGTTCTTTAACTCTAAGTTTAAAATTGCATCAGTTGTGATTTGATCTGCTTGCTATTCATTCTCGGTACAATCCTTACAGAGTAGGTCAGTTATGCTCCAGATTTCAGAGACTTTCCTTTTCTAGGCTAAATAACTTTAGAGATCTTTAACTATAAAGAAAAGTATTGGCCATTTAATAGCTTCCTGAATCTTCCAGTCCCAACTGTGCCTATAAATGAGAAATCATTTTTAGTGACTCGTCTGAGTTTGGCCTCTCTGAAAATATTAGTGATGGAGAATTAATGGCAGTTCTGCTTATTATTTCTCTAACAGCTGTTTCTCTGAGGATATGCTGAGGCCTGTACTTTTTGTTGGAGCATATATCTTTTGGGATGGGGGTGCCTTTTAATCCTTAATTTTAGTTGGTTTTAACTTCAGTCGTCTGAACTATTTGGCATAATAACCATATGATATTTTGTCCTTTTAAAATTCTGTACATTTATTTTTGTAAATCCACTTAAAATTATACAGATTCTAGGAAAAACCATATAACATATCAATTCTGTTATATTACAGAGCCCTAAGCATTGTGATCTAGAAAGATATATATTGTATGTCATTGTTGCTTGTTTCTCAAAATTTGCATTCTGCTGCATCTAGGATAACAAAGTGAACGGGGTAACCTGCTGTACTCGGATGCTGGGCTGTGCATACCTCCACCCCTGGATCCTCCCAAAGCCCCACATATCTTCCACTACACTTGGCATTCAAGACGAGTTGCTGATTCTGGGAAACAAAGCATTGTGGGAACACTTGTCATATACAGAGGCTGTCAACGCAGTACGCCATGTACAAGACCCATTAGCAGCTGCCAAGAAGCTGTGCACATTAGCCCAGAGCTATGGTTGTCAGGACAATGTGGGGGCAATGGTGGTTTACCTGAACATTGGTGAAGAAGGCTGCACTTGTGAGATGAATGGGCTCAGCCTCCCAGGTCCTGTGGGATTTGCTTCAACTGCCGCCATCAAGGACCCGCCCAAGCCAACCACTCCTTCCTCCAGTAGTGGTATTGCCTCTGAATTCAGCAGCGAGATGTCCACTTCAGAGGTGAGCAGCGAGGTGGGGTCCACTGCTTCTGATGAACATAACACCGTCGGCCTGGATGCCGGCCTGCTTCCAAGGCCAGAGAGGCGCTGCAGCCTCCATCCAGTGCCCACCTCTGGAGTTTTTCAGCGCCAGCCTTCTTGTGCGACTTTTTCAAGTAACCAGTCCGACAATGGCCTGGACAGTGATGATGACCAGCCCGTTGAAGGAGTGATAACAAACGGCAGCAAGGTGGAAGTGGAGGTGACATCCACTGCTGTAGGGGAAGGGATCTTGAGAACTCGCCCACTCTCACCGAGAATTCTCCTGCCCCATGTCCTGCGGAACATGCGAGAGGATTGTTTTTTGGGATCCGAAGACAGAACAGTGTGAATAGTGGCATACTTCTGCCAGTGAGCAAGGACAAGATGGAGTTACAGAAGTCTCCCTCCACTTCCTGTCTCTATGGAAAGAAACTCTCTAATGGCTCTATTGTACCCCTAGAAGATAGCCTGAACCTCATTGAGGTGGCCACAGAAGCACCCAAGAAGAAAACTGGCTATTTTGCCGCCCCAACTCAGCTGGAGCCTGAGGATCAGTTTGTTGTACCCCGTGACCTAGAAGAGGAAGTGAAGGAGCAAATGAAGCAACACCAGGAAAGCAGGCCTGAGCCTGAGCCCAGCGAAGAGGATCGGACCGAGCTCCCGGAGGAGTTTGACACGGCACTGTAATCCTTCCCCAGCACCCCCAGAGTTAGGGAAGGCTATGTAGTGTTGGGGCGGGGGACCTTTCCAGACACATTTTGCCTCTGCATTTCTAAACCATAAATGAGGGGTTAGAACTCGGAGCCAAAAATGGTGAGAGCTATCAGGGTCTCGCTCGGATAAGCTAGTCAACACCATCAGTGTTAAGTTTCACATTTAACCTGTGTTGGAATTCCCAGAGTCACTGGGAAGAAAGCAAATGTTGCTCTGTATCAGTCCTACCACCTGCCATTAACCCTTTCTCTCCTAGGATAACTTTGAGAATTTGCCTGCCTGGGCAGGAAAGGGACTATTTCTGTGGAGGAAATAACTGAAGATGATTCCCTTTACTGATTGCTGCTGATGGATCTCTGTGACAGAGAAATCACCTTATATCTCAACCTAACTGATGGGATGTGATGTGACTAGTCACATGGCTTTTCATTCTTCTCTACGAGAATACAGCCTATCGAAATGACGTTTATTGGAAAATATAGAACCAATCAAACAGATAATTTATGTATGTAATGTAATGAGAGCACTTTTCATTGACTGTGAACTTTTTATTTTTGAATCTGCACTCGAGCCAATCTTCTTAGAGGCAGCCCAGCACCTTTGTCCATAGGCAGAATGATCATCAGGTGTTGGAGCCTTCTGTAAGGGTACTGGGAAGGACCCTGGGGAATTGATTTAACTGGTGGCTGTCAGACTGTGAAAGCTCATGAGAAACTTGGGGGAGTAGGATCTTCTTTGGGGATGAAGATGGAAAAGGAATGAGGCTTAAAACTGCTTTCCTCCAAATCACAGAAAGAATAACTCCTTGACAAATGTGACACCTGCTAGGAATTTCCCAGCGCATCACAAGAGAGGCATTTGGGGATTGGCCTCTTTCCGTAATGTGATGGAGTTGGCACTGAGCCTCCTAATAGATAGGGCCAAGGTGGATGCCACTCACATCTAAGTAACCTTGAGCTATAGCAGATGACCTTGAACAGACAGGCTGAATGCGAACAGAAGGATGAATGGAGCTCATGGGTTTGACAGATTCCGTCTCTTACTCTAGAGCAGAGGGATGGTTTTCTAAAATGTCGCAAGTGAGCTGGGAGTTCACCTCCTTAATGCTTAACAGAGTACTCTTCTGAAACTGCTACCCACCTCACGTGGTTTCAGAGGACTAGGCTCAAATACTAATATAAGAAAGACTTAAGTGAGAAAGCCCTAAGCTTACAGAAAATCTGGTTTACTGTATTTTTGCACATTCCACGAAACCCTAGCAAAATGCAGTTTCTTCCATATTTCTGTTCTGTTGCCTTTACCATTAGAAGATTTACTTAGGAAAATGAATTCTTATTTATTCCTACAAAATTTTGACATTGCTTGATTTTATCCAATGGGGAATGTGCTTTGAATTTCTAGAATACTTTTACAATTAAAAAGAAAATAGAGTGGAACCATTTTTAATTTGTTTCATGAGAAACAATGTTAAAGATAGGGTTGATACATACACATATATATATATATGGGGGGGGTGAAGTTTTTTTTAAAGCAATAGTAGAAAACCAGATGACCTGTCTACAGAAGGTTATGTATCTTCATCTTTTCAGAGGTCGCATGCCCATGTGCATGTTTCAGTGGGGTATATTCTTGGGGGATTCCACACCACTCCAATGGCTGTTTAATGTTTAACCCCTCAAGAATCTGAATTTGAGACCCCACAATGTCAGGTACACTTGACTTCCTTGTGTCAAACTACTGGTCAGCTACTGCAGAATATTAGAACTCAGGTCTTGATTTGAAGTGGGGAACGTAGTGGTTCATACAAAGTTTTAGGTGCTTAGAAGGATGGGAACAATAGTGTGTTGCTGCCTTATTTTTATATGGGAAAATGGAAAAAAATGAAGGAAACGCCCAAGATAATAGTGATGAGTGTTGTAAACATCTTCTTACCCAGACAGCAGAACCTCTGAGTTGTGTAATAGTGATATTGTCTAGAAAAGAAAGTTGTTTGGGGAATATACCACTTTAATAGTATAGTTTCTTAAAATTTTTATCTGTGAACTCTCTTCCTGTATTCTCTTTATTACCCACCCTACTTATTGGAACCACTACAAAACCCAGTTCTGAAATGACTAACAAAAGTTAAATGTATTTACTTTTTAGTCAGAACAACTCTAAAATTCCAAATGTTCTTCTATGTGGTATATTTATTTTCAGGAAATAAGTTGTATTGAAAACCTTTACTATAGGCTATACCAAACTATTTTTAGTAACTTCCTTTAATTCATTTTCCTCTATAATTGCTCTGTATTAAAACAGAGTGGTAAAAAGGCCATAGCCCATTACCAAAAATATACAGAATCTTTTGACCGATAAGGTCATGTACAGTCATTGTGTGATCTGATTAGACTGTCAGGTGGTGAAAGCCAGTAATCTGTCACCAGGTGAATGTAACCTACTTCCTAGGACATTACCCAGAGGATATGTTCCCCAGGTGGGCAGAGTACCATGATCTCTAGTCCAGAGATTCTGGCCTCTGCATGATTCTCAGGTCTCTGTGTGTACCTCCCATTTAATAGGACATCATTCCTGCCTATAGGAGCAGTTCAGCAGTCCCACGGAAGAAAGAAAAATGCATGAGTCTTGGCAGCCATGCTATTCTTATTTTCATCCAAATGGATTGGGAATATATTTGAAAATTTGAACGCTGGTATATCATAAAGCAACAGTGCTACCATAGTCATTGAATTACCACTCCTAATACAAGCGAAGGCTTTATTGTACTACTGTAGAGTGTATGTGTGCAATAAGTTGATGAATTCATTTTCCTGGTGTATAGAAGAGCCAACACGAGCAGCTTGGTAACCATTGGGTGCTATTATAATTGTCTGTAGCGAGCGCTGTTTTTCAGGAGATGGAGCCAGTTAGTTAGGTTTGGCTGATCTACTGAATATCAAATGATGCTCTTCTTTCCATGTAAACCTTCAGCGAAAGCAGGTACTTGGAAGCCACAGGCTCGCCTTCTCTATCTACTCAACAATTATTAATGAAGAGACCTCCATAAGGGAGCACTTGGCTGTTATTGATAAATGTACCAATTGTTAAATAATTAGTCTCCAAGCCATTCAGTGATGTTTGCAGCATCACTATAGAACTGTCTTGTGTCACTTTTTACTTCCCTCTGGGTGGAGCCTTTCAGACCCCCCCAGTCATGGAGGCAAGTTCATCTTTCTCTCCAGTTAGTGACTTTTGCCCTGTAGTTGGGTAAGCACTTCCTAGATTGAGAAAAACAGCTACAAGTAAATTCTGCTCTGTATCCCTCATTTGGTGATCATTCAATCACACATAAGCTTCCTTGTATTCTAAATTCCATGCACTTCTCCCAGATGCTATAGGGTTTTCTCTCACTGTTGCCAATGGATGTCATCCAAACAGTGAGTTCATATCTTACAGTTTTGTGCAATCATTGTCGTATTGTAGTCCTAAGACTCATTATAGTGTATTTTTGATATTTTTTGAAATGTGTTAAATTTTTTAATTCAATAATATGAGCCAGAGCATGTTGCAGCAAATCTATTGTTTGTAAAAAATAATAACAATAATAATAAATAAAATAAAATGGAATATCTTTTTCATGGCTTTGTTTTAAATGGAATACTTGTTATTTTATAAATACTTTAGCATGAAACTGTAATTTTCTCTAACTTGTATGTAGACTTAGTTTCTTTACCAAAAGCACCGTTAGACTTTTTCTGCTTTTTCCTGCTTTAAGGGAAGATAACAAACAAATGAAACCACATTCCATGACACTATGAAGCTATGAGTTAAGGGCAGAATAAATATTTTTGATCACCTTTTAAGCTGAAATAGCAATAAAGATTTTTTACATTAAGAAACATTACATTCTCTCTTGGTTTATATGGGTATTTTTTTTGTTTTAAATCTCAAAGATAGGAAATATGGTCCTTATTTTCATGCAGGTTATTGGCTGACTAGAGGAAACTCAATTGTAAATCTACAACTCCTCTTAAATCATAGAGCTGATGAAGACAGGGGAGCTAAGTGGATAATCTGGCCACCATGTTGGTCATAATGTAATGGCTTTGGTATCAGAACTTCAGATATAATGGTTGGCCTACAAAATACTTACAACATAGGTAAGCATCTACATTGTTACCCTCCTCTCCCCACATCATTATCTCCCAAATCTCTGGACTTCCAGGCAAGGTTAGCTACTTCTCACTCCACATAAAATCCAAGTTGAAATCATTTTTCAGTTTTCCCTCTCATCAAGCAGAATGAACATTTTGAAAGCTTGGTGTACCAGCTGTTCATTGAACACCTTCAGTGCACTGGTCTCAACGATACCATCTACTTTAATAGCTCGGTTCCATGAGACATGTTTCCCTGTTTCATGGGGGCAGAAGTGAAATTCTCCAAGCATGTTCTCTGCTTTGTGTGATCTTAAATCCCTGGTATACCAGAGGCCACAAGGGTACATCAGTCACTCACAGCACTTTTCAGTGTGTTAGTCATTGGTCCTCAGTTTTGCCTCTGCTACTCAGATTTGACTTTAGGCACATTAACCTCTCCAAGGCTGTTTTTCTTCTTGACTGTTAAATGGAAATAATAGTATCTCAAGTTTGAGCTTAGATAAGACAAATGTCTCCTTAGTTCAGCAGTGGACCTGGCACGTAGTGAGCAGTCAACAAAATGTCAGGTGTTAGGTAAGCCACTTAATCTTCTTGAACCTTTGTCTCATCTGTAAAATATGAATAATAAATCTTGACCGGCCTCCCCAACAAGTGACAGGAAATAAGACGAGGTTGGGAACTGCAGACACGGGGTGTCGTGATTATAGTGATCGATGGGCTCCAATCGCTCGAGAGTTGCTGAACCTCAGGAGCTGTATTGTAGCTGGGTCTGGGGTCGGAGAGGCTGAAGTCCTCATTTTATCAAGCACGACCCAGATACAGGCAAAGATCTACGAGGAAAACGTTGCAGGAATTGGGGAATAAATGCTAGGTGAGAATAGTTGGGGGTGGGGGGGTGGGGAGTGGTTTGATTCTTGCTGCTGTTAAACTTCTTGTACACCACTCAGCAAAGGCTGGGGGGCCCAAGGGTGATAGAGTGGACGCTCCTTTCTGTGGCATATCAAGTGTTTGTATTTTAACCTAGCAATGTAGATTTCTAGCTGATCCTTTTCCTCCAAGCTTTACTTTTTGTAAAAGCATAATCTAGATAATTTCCCATTTCTATTTTGATCCTTTGCCTCGGATAGGTTCTATATGAATTAGCTATTGAAAAGATTTAAGCGGAGCAAGGAAAGGTTATACAGTACGAGGAAAGGAGTTGAGGGGTGGGGTGGGGAGAGGGAGAAGAGTCAGCCGAAGTTCAGGGCTAAAAATGGCCAATACGATACAGGAAAATGATGTTGACTTAATTTTTTTTTAACTGTCATTGTGACATGTTGAAACAGACTCATGTTTGATTTCTTTATAGATTAGAGAATCTGAGATGTCAAAATCGCTGTTCATAGAAATCACTAAAAGTTTGGTTTGGATTTATTAATAGTTTAATCTCAGGAACATAAAATATAAAAAATAATTAGCTATTGAAAAGCTAGAGGACAATTAGGAAACAAAATTATACTTTATAATAATAATGTGTCTTTCTAGTTGCATCTGACATGAACTGAAAATCTGAGACTAATAAAGTATACGAACAGCTATGAACCTTAGATTAAAATGATTGAAATAACTTTATTTTTCAGATTTAGCGTTAATGAACTGTTACATTATGGACAGTTCAGGCCCATGAGAGATTACAATCTGCCTCAGAAGGCCGACTCTCCAGGGCACTCACGGGACGCAGTAATGAAGCCGCCTGTAAGCCTTTAGAGTCTAGTAAAGCTAACTACTTTATCTTTGAAATAGTTGAATAACATGTTTAAGAAGTGTATAAATTTTATTTATTATTTAGAAGCCTCATATTTAGGAATCAAAATATTTCAGGAAAAGTGAATTCCAACTAAATGACTCGCAACAAAAAAGTAACTGGAATGCTAGCAAACAAAAAACCAAAACATTTTCTCTCAGTGCTAATGCAGGGATCCTGAGGAGGAACACGTGTTAAAAGCGTCTCTTCACGTGTGAGAAACCCAGCCTCCCGGCTCTGGCAGAAGACAGCTCCTGACAGCACACGCCCGGAGGGAGGGGCGTTTCCCTCCTGGAGGCGCAGGACATAACCTACGTTAAGAATTCAATCACATGACTGCTTCAACATAGGTCCCCAAAGACCAGACAGGAGGGGCAATGGCATGTTCCTTTTGGTGACTTTAAAAGATTTCTACAATACTGGCCATGCTACCCGATATTTAGTTATTTCAGAATTTCTGTGGCTACTTGGCTAGAATCATTACCTTACCATTTGGTAAGAGAGCCATACCATAAGGGCATACCCAAACTTCTGATGGTCTTTGTAGCAAAGGTAGAGATATTTGTTTCAAGCTCTCAGTCAGCAAGGACCGATCAATAGAAAAATGAGATGACCACCCAGCTTTGCACTGGTACCAAAACGAGCATTTATAAAATCAAGTATTTAAAAACCCCAGTTGTCAAATGTACAATTTTAAAGGACCCATTTTTTTTTTGAGAGAAATACGGGAGGTGGGTTAACATTTAGGTTCCAGAAGTTTCTCAGAGTGTTCCCGACCACAGGTATTCTGGAACCTCACTGTGGTTTCTGTGCTGTTCTTGGCTGTCTTTGTAGTGCTGCTGTTCTCGGCAGCTCCGTAGGGCCAGCACCACACTGGCACCATACATTATCACCAGAAGACAAGCAAAGGTGGCTGCTGCTCCATCAGTGCCGGTCAGCTGGCAGTTCATCCAGGTGAGACCTTTGCTGGCATAGAGCCTCTCTCTTTTTTTGCAAATGTCTGTGGCATTGATCCGCAAGGCTACGTAGAGATAAAAGCCAGTGCCTATGCAGTAGCCCACTGCGGCCAGAAGGCTGAAGGTGGCCTCCAGGAGAAGCCACTTCCTTGGCAGTTTGGTCAGACTCTTGGCTCCTTGGAGTAAAACACTCATGGTGAGGACACCCAGCCCCAGAGAAACAGCCACACCGCCGTATATCAGGGGTGCCCGGAGGACAGTGTACTGCTGGTCCAGCTGCTGAACCTGCTCCAGCTCGGTGCCCTCAAATGGTGAGTAATAGTTGTTCCCAAAGCCGCCGCCGCTGGTAAAGCTGGCACTGAATCCAGCAAGGACAAAGTATGAAGCCACGATACACATGAGAACCATTCCATTCAATATCACCTCCACTATCTGTACCACACCTAGGAGAGAGATTCAGGATTTAACACTGACAGCACTCACCTGGGAAGACTCTAGGTCAGAATGGAGAAATACTGGTGATCTGATTCCAAGGACGTGGTCAGATTCAACACGAATATCCTTGGTTTTCCAAAATTCACGTTTGAAAAATCAAAATGTCACTCTGGAAACATTTCTGGCAGTGTCTTTAAAGACTAAACATACGCTTACCATGTGCTCCTGCAACTGCACTTATCCTAAAGAAATGAAAACTTAGGTCTACACAAAAACATGTATACAGATGTTCACGGTAGCTTTATTTGTAAGAGCCAAGTATGAGAAACAACCCAAATGCCCTTCCGAGGGTGAACGGTTAAACAATTTGGTACACCCCTATCAGGGAATACTCGGCGATAAAAAGGAACGAACCGTTGATACAGGCAACAACTTGGATGGATTTCAGGGGGATTATGATGAGTGGGGAAAAAAGGCCAATCTCTAAAGGTTACATACTATATGATTCCATTTAGGTAACAGTCTCAAAAGGAAAACAATGGTAGAGATGGAAGACAGATCTGTGGTGGCTGGGGACAAGTGGGAGTGGGGCAGGTGAATGGGGTAGGTATGACTATAAAGGGGGAGCACAGGGGATACCTGATGATGGGACAGTACTATATTTGATTGTGGTAGTGGTCACACAAATCTACACGTGAAAAAACTGCATGGAACTACACACAGACAGGACTGCATGTAAAACTAGTGAAATCTAAGCTTTGTAGATTGTCGATTTCTTGGCTGTGGTACTATACTACAGTTATGCAAGATGTTACCACTGGAGAAAAATGGCTTAAGGGTACACAGGATCTCTACTACTTTTGAAATGTCTTATGAATCTGTATTTCAAAATTTATAGTTTTTAAAAATCAAAATGACATAAAAAGATATAAACTGAGAAAAACCATGCATGTCTTTGTCCACCCTGTTCTCTACGCCCAGCCACTTTTATGATTTTCTAATATAACTTACAGTGTTCCTTTATACAAATAAAAGTGCACTCAAATCTGCATTTCATCACCCCTTCCTGGCTTTTTTCACAAGGAAGCTTACCACATACAGTATTCTGCATCTTGCCTTTTTCATTTACTCTTCCTGGAGATGTTTCAGATCAGCTCCTACAGTGTCCATGGTCTTTGCTGAGTGGCCTCCAACTCCATTATGTGGATGGACCAGTCTACGCAACCAGGATCCTACCTGGGCTGTCCACCTGGGGGTTTCTTACAAGTTTAAGGAACCCACAAGTATCATGAGGCGGTGGGAACCAACAGGTGAATGGAGATGAATGTCTTCTTGTCCAAGGTCAGTTCTCATTTGTCACTGACAGAGGCCCCAGCCTCTCTGAGGTTTACTTCTGGGAGAAAGTCTCCCGTCATTCTCTCAGGGTTCAGAGACAGAACTAAGAGAAAAGCATATGAACCTAGAGTGGGAATGCTAGGTTCACGTCTCTGCTCTTTATTTCCTTGTGACCTTGCCCGAGTCATTGGCTCTAAGCCTCACACACTTCATCTGACACAAGATAATGCCTACCTGTCATCCCACAGGGCTGTGGCGAGGCCCAAATAAAAGCAAAGACATGAAAATACTTGACAAATCATGAAACGTTATACAAGTGGATGGCATGCTACTCAGTAATGTTTATAAAATGGAAAGAGCTTAGAGATTTAAGAAGGAATAGAGATTTAAGAAGAAATAAATTCTTTTCATAGAATTTAGGAAAAGCATGGTTTCCTAGAAATCAGGAAAACTCTAACACACTAGGCAAACCATGTTTATAAAGTGGGTGGCTGAAAACTAGTATCTCCAACATACAACAGCTACTGGGCTCGCTGAACTTGTCTCCTGCTGGGCCCACACAAATTCCTAGGAGGTCCACGGGACACAGCAGACAAGGGCTCTGACAATCAAGAAGCTACATTCTTCTAATTTAAATCTGAAAATCACATCAGATCAGAACCGCCCACTCTCCCCTGAGCGCAGAGTGAACTGACCCAGCAGACATTATTCTGATCCCTGGGGAGTGGACCTCCGCTACCCACCACCTTTCTCTGCCTTGGTTTTCCTTCCATACACACGTTACTATCTCACCCTCTGAAGGAAAACAGGAATACTGTACTACAAGCTGTGGAACCCCGAATGTTTCCTTCTGGGGCAGAGTCTGTTAAAACAGCAAAGCAATAACCCAGGCAGCACATATATGCTAGCTGAAATTGAATAAATCTAGATCTCATCAACCCCTGCCGCCCCCAAGACCGCAAGAGTTGAGAGGAATAATGGTCTGTTGCCAGGTCCAATGATGTTGGGTCTGTTGAAGGAATATGACTATTGCATATTGTCACAGTACCAGCCAGCCTGACCTGGCTTAGCTTCAATATCAAACAGGCTCAGGTATTTCTAAGCATCCAGTTTATGCAGAGTCACAGACACCAGGAGAAAAGAAACAGGGTGACTGACTACCAGAGCCAGCAGTTTATCTCTGTGGTGAGATGGGACGAGTCACCGGAAAGACAGCAGAGGGCTCTGCAGGGGGAAGTAGACGATCTGAAAAGAGACATGAGATTTTTCTTTTCTTTTTTTGTAAATAGTGTCTTTTTCGGTGAGGCTGCTTTTGTACTTGATCGTTTTAATACCATGCTTAATTATACATCGATTTCTGCCTTTGTACTGCCAATGTGAAAAAACTAAGAGCAAGTCATATTTTGTATTTATCTAAAATAAAACTAATACACATGCAGCCAAACCAGGCATAAAATGAAAAATAAAAAAACTCACTTCCCTCCAGAAGCAAATATTGTTAATGCTTTTTTTATATATTCTTCAAGAAATTTTCCAATCATACACTAAGCATATATGCATACTTATTTCCTTTTCTAAACGCAAATGGACTCACCTTTTAAATGTGACGTTGCCTGTATCTAAGGAAATACTATTACAAATGTATTGAAAGAGAACCATCACCTCCAAATTAAAATTTTTCTTTGGATTTTTATTAGATTCACATAAATCAAAGAACATATTTACTTGTACCCAGAATATAGTGTAACATGCCATAAGTCGTAACTTAACATGCAGTAAGAACCCGTGAAGTTGTCTGGCCAAAAGCAGCATTCTTCTGTTGGGAACAATCTTACATTCTCTTATTCTGGGTGAATTCCAGATGTTGGGTTTTATTCTTCGTACAATGGTACATTTACAAGAGGTACAAAACACTGAGCTTTCAAGGCTATTGTAAAGGTCTTGTTAGAATAGCCTCTTTGCGACCCAGCGAATTAATCTGATTTCTCTTTCCTCAGCCCACGCTTACTTCCAACTTAAATTTTATAGGACTGGTCTCCCCAGCACTACCCACCCCCTCCATCCACAGCATTAAGGAAGTAAAGGACTGCAGAGTTCCGTGTGGTAAAACTTCAGGACTAATCTGCTTAAGAGAGCTGTGCTTAGAAAAGTTTAGGCCGAAATGTCACGTCTATGTGGCTTTCCATGAACTTTGAAGATAAGGTTCTTCAAATTCACTCGATTATCTCCCTTTATTTAGTCAAGTGCACTTGGCTGTAGCACATGCCTTTTCCTGTGGGTCTTGGGCTTGGCTTTTAATGTTGGTTGGTCCACTGCAACCCGGAGCTGCACCCAGCATACCAAAGTTGGCCTGTTACTCTTCAAGCACTGGCAAGTTCCACAGCAGTGTATTCCATGAGAGACCATGGTTCAGAGTAATTTCCATCCCTTATATTTGGCAGAACATTTTAGAAAGCCTAAAACACTAACATTTCTGCAGGCTTCTCTTTCAGCTTCCTGACCTTTCGGTAACCCCTGATGGCCAGCATGGCCCCCAGGGCAAAGACCCCCATGGCCAGGACAGCAAAGACGCCAGCTCCTATATCTCCTGCGTGGAACGAGCAGCTGAAACCATGGTAGCCTTTGCTCTGGTACAGCGCCTCCCTCGCCTTACACACTGGCGAGGCGTAGGCGGCGGAGAGGGAGTGGAAGTAGAAGTACAGAGCGGGCACGTACGCCCCGGCAATGAGCGTGTCCAGCAAGCCTTCAACCAGCAGCCACAGAGGACAATGCCATGGGACCCGCAGGACGCCTACAGCGATAAAAAGACAGCAGAAGGCCATGAGGGCTCCACCATAGGCCATTGCCGCTGTGACCGTGGGCAGCTTTAGCTGGTAGAACTGGACGTCCAGCTGCTGTGCTTTCTCCCCGTCAGCACCATCGAAACCACTGTAAGCCCCTCCGAACTGGTAATAATAAATGCCCCCCAAGCTGGTGATGCCTGTGTAGCCCCCTGTGGAACTGTAAGACACAGAGCTGCAGGCCAGGATCAGCAAGTTCAGGAGAACCTCCAGCATTTGGCAGCAGGCTGCAAAAGAAGGGCTCGTTACCATTTTGAAAGATGCGATCTCACACCTGGAGACTTCCACCTTGAGGCTTATCTTCCCCGTGGCAGCTCAAACCGCAGCTGGCTCTTGCTTCCGCCCCCTAGAAGGCCTGAGCAACCAAAGCTGCATTAGATGGTAGCAGGGAACTGCGGTTTCCAGAAATGATGTCAGAGATACTTTGGACTGAAAAGAATAAGTCCCAGGTCGGGGTGCAGGACAATGGTAAGAGAAATCAGGCCAGAGAGCAGAAAGAAAGGCATCCTGTATGGAAGGCAAGAGCATTCTCTGCCCCAGCCCTTCCCTGCCAGAAAGACTGAGAAATTGTTATCTCCGCTTTTGATTTGTTAGGTGGCTATCTTCAGTCTGAAAAAGGAGACTTCTCTAAGTTTGAAGGAAATTATATTATAGAACTTAAAAAATATATAATGAAGTTAGAAAAAAGCATGGAAGTTATACACCAAAACCTTAACTGTGGTTTACATGTATTAGACATAGCAAAGATTAAGTTAATCAAACCCGTCGGGCTAACGAAATTAAAGAAACATAATTGGTTTTATTGTTTTTAGATTTAATTCAGTATTTTTTTTAAGTGTAACTTCGTTTTCTTTAATTTCCTTGGGCCATGATATTTTCCCAGAGCTGGATTCTTTCAGGGCCCCTGGCTCCTCTATCTTATATAAGAGTGCCAGCTCTTCCAGCAAAGCTGGCTGCTTTCCTTAAAATCAGCTTTACTGAGATAGAACTTACATACAACAAAACGGCCCATGCGAAGCATGCAGCTTGAGTTCTGGCACATAGTCATGTAATCACAATCCAGGCAGAGACCATTTCATCTGCCCGGAAAGTTCCCTAGAAAGTGGACCTTCGCGGTCAATCCCTGACCTTCCTCCTTGGCAACCACTGATCTGCTTTCTGCCTTGAGGGGTTAGGTTTGCCTTTTCTAGAATTTCAAGTAAATGGAATCACACAGTTATGTACTCTTTAGTTGTGTGGCTTCTTTTTCTCAGCATAATATAAAGCTGGGTGCTTCTGAGCTGGAAACTGTGCATGCTGGGAGGGTTCCAGTGGGTCAGCTTTCGCTTTTAGAGAACCAAATTTTGTGCCCGGTGCATCTGGTCCATCCACACATTCTGATTGAAATGCTGTACTCTCATGTGTTATCTTTATATTCTACAAATTTCCCCCAAAATGCAAAGAGCATTTTTTAATTATAAAAATAACACATACTATTTTTAAAAAGTAGATGAAACAAGTACATATAATGAAAAAATGATCTGAAATCCAACAAATAAAAAATACACAGTTACCATTGTTTTTTCTTCTGGACTTTATGCCATATATGCATAATTTTTGCTGTTTATTTGTTTGCTTAGGTAAGAACAAGGTCTCACTCTACTGTTTATATAACCTATTTTTTCACTTAAGAATATAGTGTGAACATTTTTTCCATCTCAGCAAAAATAAAAACCTATTTCATAATTTTAAAGGATATAATGAATACATATCATGATGATTTTAAATACTTCCAATGTAAAGGATATTTAGGTTTTTCCCAACCTTTTGCTATATAGGAGCAAATACATGCTACATATTTTTTTAATAGAATGCGAAGAGGACACAAGTCCCTTATTTCTGTTTTAGGTTTAATAGAACCAGAAAAGAATCACAAGGAGGGACGTCCAGGGGTACCTGTTTTTAAAAATAAAGGCTCAGAAGCTCTCCAGGCCTTCTTCACCTCTTGAATCTCTGGTACCCGCCTCCCCCACTCCGACTCTCTCCTAAGAAGCAGTAGTTCATTCGTGGTTATTCCTTCCTCTGACTGAGGGTGAATCCTTCAGATTTGTTAATGAGTTAACATTCTTAAAGTCAACTGTGGTTTGAAATCTTGGCGTGAGCTCAGTCCAGATAAGTACTGGGTTAGGATATTAAATAAGTACTGAAAAGGAGTGACTGAGAATATAAATTGGGGGAAAACATCCACAATTGTCCCCCCTGAACCTTTCTAGTGTGATCGCAAGTCAATGCCACTGACTGGGGGAGCCATCTCAAAACCTAAACCTCCAGGTTCTGAGAGAGAGACAAGCACCACTGACTCTGGGATGACGACTTTCTTGGGAGAAAATGAAATTAAACTTCTAAAGATGGTATGCGAGTAAGGCTACAAGCTGAATGCAAACATCATCATAATTTTTTTTTTTACAATTTCCTTATTACGCTGGCCTAGCTCTCCTCTGATCTATGACCCTTTGAGCACTAAGGGTCTAAAGGGAGAGGGAAAGAACAAAAGGGAAAGGAGAACCCGCTCCAAATGCAAATGGGGGGAGCCAGGAGAGGAGCGGGAAATGTACCTTTTTCCCAGGGAACACGCAACTCCTCATGGGTCCCTCCAAATAAATGAGCACAGCCTGCACACGCACAGGATTCCTGGTGATCTGACACGCACACGTGACGCTTGCACTTGCTTTTTCTCTCATCTTTATCCTCAGCACTTGAAGATTTTAATCTCTAAGGGGTTTGACCGTAAAAGTGGATTTAGAGCCTCTCTCTTTCCGTCAGTGTTCTAGTGTTCCGCGGAGCTTCCTAAGTTAGGAGGACTCGTAGCCCAAACTTCGGGGTCTCCCCTGGAAGCTGGAGAGGGCCACAGCTGCCTCCCACTTTTGCCAGTTTGCTGGAGGAGGACATGATTTCACCGATAAGGAAAAGAAGTCATAAAAGATGTACTCTAAGACGAGGGTGAAAGTGTTTGGGTGACCTTTATCCAGGCATGCATCTCCTGCTTGAGAAAAGTTCCTGGTGTTGAATGGCTGCTTCTCTTAACACAATACCGTATTGTGTATTTATATGGGTCTCTGCCTGCCCAGAGATCTTTATAAGCCCTCATTTGTTAGCTTCTGGCTACTGAGCCATCCTTTTGCTATCTTGACTCAGAAACCCAACCTCTAGGCCCGAAGCCAAATGGCTAGAAGCAAACAAAGGTAAATCAAGGTGTGCTTTGGTCAGGAGCCTCAAGGTCTGCCCTCTCCTCCTGATAAATCAACCACGAAGAAAACATACCTCTATATAGAAAATAACCTCTGGCTTATTCCTATTATTTATATCATCAAGAAAAGAAAAAGGTCAAGCAAGGAAACCATTTCAGGCTGTAAAGTCAAGCTCTAAGTTTCAATTCCAGTTCTTTCACTAAATAGCTGGATGACTTTGAGTAACTCACTATACCTCTCTGAGCCTCAGGAGTTGTTGAGAGAATTAAAAGCAACAAGATTGTGCCAACATAGGTAAACTAAAGTGAGGATTCTTGTACCAGGATTGCCTATAGCTCTTCAAAGAAAGTTGTATATAATCCTATGATCATGTATATCATTGTAATCATCCTAAAATACATATTCAGGTATAAGTTTGATTTCTCTCCCTTAGGCTGAGAATTTCTCTCTCTTAGTTATATGCAGCCTAGGAAAATTTCTCACCTAATCATGTGAGCTATAAGGGATCACCCTGACAAACCAGATTTTCTTCATTGCTGGCAAGGCCAAGACTGGTGTTCGGATGGGACCTCTGGGAAACCACATTTGGAACTGACAGTTAAGTGTTTTTCAAACTCTGGGCTCTACTAAGCGTGGTGTTTTGGTTTTGTTTTCAATCAAACAGAAATGGAATAGAAATTATCTGTGCACTTGGTATGTAATAGGGTAAGTATTGTTTCACAGCATATTTGTGTGTATGTGTGTGAACTCCATCTGAATGTAAAATGTTTCTTACTGTGGATCTTAGTCAACAAAGTTTAAAAGCCATGATGGAATGTTTAAGCATCGGATCTCTTGTCGTGAGCTACAACCTAACTGCCCCCTCCAGGTGACTTTCCTAACTCAGACCCCAGCGCCTGTGTGAGGAGAAGCACCTGAAACCTAGCTGCACCTTTCAGACGCTTCTACCTGTTTTGTTTGTTTGTTTGTTTGTTTAGAAAACAAGAACCTCACACAAGCATGGAAATGAAAACGCTAGGAATCCAATTCTACTTGAATTTTTGCTTCACCAGTTCAGACCCCTTCCAGAACCATCGGCGATAGTAAATGGCCAAACTGCCTCCAAAATGGCTCACCTCTCCCAGTACACAAGTATCTGCATTTGTGGCATTCCAGGAGTCCTTCAGCCTCTGACTGGTAATATTCCACTTCCTCTTGTCCAGGCCCAGGGTTCGAGGGCAGATATCTCCCTGCAGTGTGGTCACTATAACCAAAAATACATGGCCATTAGGGGGACTGAAATTCAATAGCTTATTCAAGATTAGAACGCTGGACACCTCGTGCTGGGCCCAGACATCAAAGAATGTGCAGAACAGAAACAAAATTTGCCATAGTGTTTCATACTCCAAGGAATTCTCTGGTTTAGTGACCTCACAGGGCATCTAAACACTTGGCTCAACTTCACTAACTACTCCCATAACTTATCCTTATAATTTTGAGCACCACATTCAATGCTGGTTTATCAGCCTGTGAGAACTATCTAACCAGGTAGCTGGGAGCAGCTTTCGTGGGCTTCTCAGTTTAGCACGAACCAGGCCACTTCAGAGCTGTTTTGCATTCACAAGACCAATGTCCAGGCTGAGGACTAGGATACTAGTTTATAAAGCAACCTAAAAATGCAGCTCTGTATTCTCCCCGGTCATGCAGCTGGAATGCAATGTGACTGTAATCAGGGAAACAATAGCTAGTGCCCATGACCATATCTGGACACACCTTTTGTCACAGTTTGGCTAGTTGGTTTTAGATAATGTAACATAAACTCAGGATAGTAGCTTTCCCACAGTGTGGACACAATAGAGAGACTGGGCTTAAACCTACAAGTCCCACAATGGAGAGGAAGGAGCCTGACTCCTTCTTAGAGAAGAGGGCAGGTGTCAAATACCAGGAGGTCATCACTCCAGGTCCTGTCTCCTTGTTGGACTGGCACACAATCTGGGCACTCAGTAATATTTGTGGAGTAGGATGCAACGTTCAATGGAAAAAAGACCAACTCCCTAAGAATGGGTGTGAGATTTAGGATCGCCTTCTGTTCTCCCTTCCATCCCCACCCTCTTCCAGTTCACAAATCTCCCAGAACACCACGATGCTTTCACCTCACAAGGCCTCATGGGAACTCTCTGTGTTCTACCAGGCACGGAGGGCAAAGTTTGCTCATTCAGGAGAGTGGAGTCTGAAACTAAAGTAGGGAGGTGGCAAGAGAACTAAAATGTCAAATCAAGCAATATTCAAAGAAGATTGCAATATCTTTGAATATTGCTTGATTTGACATTTTAGTTCTCTTGCCACCTCCCTGCAGCCAGACCAGAAGAAACCTGCAGAACCAAGGAAGATTTCTGCTGGGATTGCTAACAACCCATTTCCCCACACTCTGAAGGGAAAACAGGAACAACAGTGTTTCAGTGGTGCCTTACACAAAACAAAATCATTCATCTCCCTATGGCTAAAACCACGGAGAATTATGGCTCACAGGCTGGGAGCTGCCAGCGGGCCTTTTACGCTACATATTCTCACGTTTTCACGCTACATTCTCTTACCCTTCTTCACTGTATGTCCAGATCAAAGGAATATGTAACTCATAGGTACTGAAGAATAATACAGAAGCTGGATTCCCTGGACACTCAGGTCCCACTCAAGTGTCTTTCTCTCGGTCTCTGTTCTCTCTCTATTGACTCTGTCCCTCTGAGTCTCTCTCAGGCTCTCTCACTCTCTGCCTCTGAGAGGAGACCACGCTCTGTCTATAGGGTGCTCCCTCTTCTCTGATAAACTTTCCTTTTGACTCTAACTTTGGTTTGTGTTTAAATTCTTTCTTATGCTCTGGGAAGGATCCTCTTCTCTCTTAGTGTAGGCTTTGAGTCTCCTCAAGGGAATTTGCCCTGTCCTGCATCAAAACAACCCTGGGATGTGAATGAGGCTGCCTGGAAAGACCTCACTGATAAAGGGGGTAAATCTCTGCCCTTCGGTGAGGAGTTTTAGTTAAAAGTGTAGCATCTCCAGGCTGTCTGTTTCTGAAATACATATACCCCTGGAGGAGGTTACACACTGAACTATTACCCGTCAGCAGGCTGACTTTCTCAAGCCCTAGCCTCCAGGAAAAGGGGACTTAGAGGAAGTCAAGACTAGTTTTGGAACACAGGAAAAGGGTCTGAAACCCTAAGGGGGCAGTGCTGTGACCACGTGGTGGAGGGTCAGGGAGGAGCCTGGGGCTAACCCCACCTACCGATCTCTTTCCCACTCTTCCCTTTCCTGTCCTGAAGTCCTCTCTTCCTTCTCACCTGGTGCCCCGGCCCTGCCACTGCTAACAGGGGTGGTTCCTGCGTTGTTAATGGGTTCAGGTCAGGAAGTAGAGGCACCATAAAGTTTTCCTTTCCTCCCAGGTCACCTCTAAGAGCGCAGAAGTGAGGAACGGCACTGTCTTCCTATAACCGGCTTCCTAGGACGAGCGGCCAGGGGGGCCGCAGCAGCGCAGGGACCTGGGACCCCGGCTTCAACGGTGCCGAGGTGGCCGGGCCACCCCCGCAGCCCACCTCACCTCTCGGGTCCGCGGCGCCCGAAATCCTCCTTCCTGTAGGGCAGCGGCTCCGGGGTTTCCCAGGGCGCCGGCCAGGGGGGCGGGGCCGTGTCCCAGGTCGGCTGCCGGGCTCCGTCCCTCGTCCGGCTTGGGCGGGATTTTTCCCAAACCCTTTGTTCACCAGGGCATGGGTCCCCGACCCTGTGTCTGTCCTGGCGGGGGTCGCGGCCCCGCCGCCCCCTGTCCTGGTCCCCGTCCCGCCGCTCGCCCCCGTGTCTCTCCCTGCGCCGGTCCCCGGCTCGGTCCGGCTGTCGCTCGGGGTGGCGGTCTCGGTCCGAGCGCGGCTGTAGGTCTGGGTCTCGCTCTCTCGGCCGGGCCCGGGGCTCGCGAGTCCTCGACGTACCTTCCATGGCCCGATCCCGTGTCCCTGCCCCGGAGCGACCCGAGGGCAACAATCCACCGCAAGTTTCCTGGGCAGGTGGCCAAACTTGGGGGCGGGGCGAGGAAGGCCGGGCGGGACGGTCACCTGCGCGCACGCGCACTAGCGCCGCTGCGGCCCGCAGCGCCTTCCCCTGAGCGCGCGCACCGGCGGGAGGCGCAGCTGTGCGCCGCCGGCGGAACCGCGGGACGGGGCGGGGCTGTGCTGGGTGGGGAGCCGGGGGAGCCGTCTACACCTAAGGGAGCCGAAAACCGTACACCCACTGCGCCCCGTCTGCCCTTCAGTATCCCCTCCGTGATCCCCCAAGGTAAGCGGCCTAGGGAAGCGACCTCTCCGCCGCAGCACCTTGGCGTTGCTTTCCCAGAGTGTATCCACCCACTCGCTCACCCGTGCATCCGCTCGGCCGCCCACCCATGCATGACCTCCTCTCCCTCTTCCTCTCCTCCTCTCCCTCCCTCTCCCTCCTCCCCTCCTCCTCTCTCCCTCCCTCTCCCTCCCTCCCTCTCCTCCCTCTCCCTCCCTCTCCTCCCTCTCCCTCCTCTCCCTCCCTCTCCCCCCCCTCTCCTGTTATCTTTCGAACAACTGTGTGGTAGGGGGTCTTGAGGCCAGTTTATGTATTGCAATAGTCCCTGACGAATTTTTTAAAAACGATGATCCACACAGAATTGCCACCTTTTTGTTTGCCAAGTAAGGATATTTTAAAACATGTAAAATTGACGTCTCTAAGTTAATTCTTTTTAACAAACGTGTGTGAGCACCTAGCTTAGCAGGTGTGGAGACAGCATGGTGAACTCTGAACGGTGCTTCCCGTCTAGTGTGTGAGGGGAAAGAACTGGCGATAAAGAAAAGACAATGTCTAACATCTGACGGGAGCGCAGGGTTCTTTATATAGATCTGGGAAGCGGACGTTTGAATTGAGCCCTGCGTGAGAAGGAAGCAGTCTTGGGCATAGCCGAATGTTCCAGAAAGAGAGAAGCTGAATAGGCAGAGAGCTGAACAAGAAGGTCCTGCGAGCAGAGTGAGCGGGATGAGATGAGGCTGAGAGGTGGAGCAGTCGGATGGTGTAGGGTCTTCATGGGTGAAGAGTCTGCATTTTTATTTCAAGAGTAGTGGGAAAACACTGAAGTATTTAAAACCAGGAGAGTGACTTGCTCTGATTTATGTTTTAAAAGATTACTCTGGCTTCTGTGAGGGGGATGGACTTCAGAAGGCCAACGATGGAGGTGAGAGATAAATTAGGAAGCTATTGGAGCAATCAAGGTGAAGGGTGATGGTGGCCAAGTTGATGGTGAGAAGTGGGCTGATCCAGGTTGTAGTTTGGAGGAAGAATTTACAGGATGAATTGAATGTCGGAGAGTGAAGGGAAGTGAGAAGCGGCTGGGTGGATGGACAAAATGTTTACTGAGATGGAATTTCTGCTGAGAGCCAGGTTCAGGGAAAATTGAAGAGTCATATTAAATTTTGGACATATTAAATTTGAGATGGCTATGATTCATCCAAATGTAGATGTCCAGTTGTAATGTGATATATGAATGAGTCTCCTGTGTGTGTGTGTCTGTGTGTGCGCGTGTGTGTGTGGTGGGGGGCAGGGCTGGAAACACTTCATGGAGCGAAGGGGCTCAACTAAGGAGGGAGGGATTGTGACTTGAGAATGCGGCCTTGGGCAGAGCCCCAGAAAAATCTAATTTTTAGAGCTAAAATACTAGAGGATTAAGAAGTGAGGAAGGAGGAAACCCAGGAGGGTGGGGTCACCAGGCCTATCTGCCCTGACATCAACCCTTGTCTCACAAAAGCACTGCTCTGAGTTCATCAGTCTTTCTTCCCAGAATGGAGAGGATGGGGCCAAATCCTAAGACCCTCCATAGATGTGGGGACAACTAGCACTGTAGAGGACCCCTGGAGAACAAGCAGACACAGGATGGTTTGTGAAGTGGCAGTGTCCTTCCTCTCCCAGATCTTCTCTGGGCCTCTGGAACCCCCTTCCCCCCTGCCCCCCCGCCCGCTGTCAGCTCATCTCTTTGTTTCATTTGTTTGTGTTTTGTATCTTTACCTTTATACACTAATTCTTATCATTTTACCTCATTTGTTTTATATATATAGCTATAAACTTTTTTTGATGAACAATTGAGTGTAAGTTCCAGCCACATAACTCTCCCCATTAAGTATTTCCACATAGATCTGCAAAGAACAATGTTCTCCTAAATAACCACATTACAATGATCACAGTCCAGAAATTCAGCAAATATACACTCCATATCCACATTTACCTTGCTGTCTCAATAATCCATTAATTTTTTTGATATTTAGAAATTGCCCAAATTTGGCCAGTGAGCATCCCTTCAAGCTGCCTCCTGTGTGCTTTTGACATCAGGAGAAATGGTTGATAGGCTCATCAGTTTTTGTGGCTTCAACTTGTCTCTGAATTACTTTGCCTCCTGGCCTAACCTGCCTCTTCCCTGAAGATCCCACTTCCCTTGATGCTCCCTTGAGTGGAGAATATTTGTTCCTGAGCTACACATAGAAACATTCTGTTAACTTCCATAGTCAGAGTCATCCCCTGTTCCTTTGAGGTTTGTCATAGTTAGATTATAAGACGGGCTGGATGGGTCAGAGACCCAACATAACAAACAACACCTTAAACAAACCTCATAGAAAGTTGTTTCTCTCTTGGAAAATCAGGACTGGATCTGGTGGCTATGCTCTGTGTAGTTCTTGGAATTCCTTTTAGGCTCCGTTTAGGTCATTGTTCTGCCATTCATCAGCTGTCGAACTCATCTGCAAGGTCCAAGATGCCTCGCCACTATGCCTACATTCTAGCCCACAGGAAGGAAAAAAAATTGGGGACTAGGAAGGGCTCTCATTCTTTTAAGGGTGAGACCCACAAGTTGCAGACATCACTTCTGCTCACATCCTGTTGGCCAGAAGATAGTCACACAACCATAGGCGACCCGCAAAGTAAAGTTGGTAAATGAAACCACGTACCCACCTAAAAATTAGGGGGTTTCGTGCTCTAAAAGTGAGGAGGAGAGTAGGTGATAGGAGACAGGAGTCTTTGTCACAAGGCTTATTCCTTCAGTTTCTGCTCTGCTTTGGTGATGTCATGCAGTGGCCCCCTGGACTCTTCATTTAACCCAAGACTTCGGTGTCTCTCTCTGTCCCAGGTTCTGCCAGCATCAGCATTGAGGCTACAAGATGAGCACACTAGCCTCGCTTAATTCCCAGGACCGGCACCTCCTCTCCTCTTCAGTCGCCCTATGGCCTTCCCAGCGTAGAACATTATCATCACACAGAACTTTCCATCTCTGAAATCTGAAGCCCCGTATCCCTTATTTCCATGGTGTCAATACTTTCTCCATGTCCAATTTCAAGTGGCCAATTGTTTAACAACTGGCTCACCAAATTCCTGAAAAGTGAGCAGCTGGCTCTCATTAGTGGGCGTGAGCCGGCTCCTGCACACCACTGCCCTCACTCTACTCACGCCTGTTCTTTGACATCACGAGGACTCTGTGGGCCTTGCGTTTTTAGTTTTGACCCTTTCTAAGATAACTTTCTGGTCTCCCAGATATCTCTCTTCAGTCTGAACTGTTTGATGAACCATCTGGACTGCCTTCTCATCAACACTCTAGCCCTCTCCTCCGGCCCAGCTGCTCGGCAAAAAACCCACCCCTCAATTAGTGTGTCAATCCACCTTTCTAACTTCTAGGCCCAGCCAGTGGACGGCTGGGGAAACAACACAGCAGAGAGAAGCTACTGCCAATCGACAAGCCCCAACCTCCACTGAGCCCTCAGTGCTGCCCCTAAATCTTTTTACTTATTCTTGGAGCAGCCTTTTGTGATCTCCTGGACAAAGAGAATTAGGACTGGCTATGTAATTTGCAGGGCCCTGTTCAAAATAAAAATGTGGGGCTCCTTGTTTAACTATTATACAGAATTTCAAGATGGTGACAGCAGAGCATTAAACCAAGCATGGTGCCATTCTAAGCGCGGGGCCTTGTGTGATTCCACGGGTCTCATACCTGTGAAGCTGGCCCTAAAGAGAATGTGGCATAAGTGACACTGAATGACTTCTGGGGTTTGTCATAAAAGGCAATTAGCTTTCATCTGGCTCTCTCTGAGGATGCTCCGCCTTAAATCCCAGCCACAATAACGTAGGGAATCCAAGCCTACATGAAAAAGCTATGTGTAAGTGTTCTAGTGCTGAGTGCCTACCAGTGTGGAGGAGAGACAAGCCATCTCTGAGCTCGTCCAAGTTTATGACCCACAGAATCCATGAGCATAATAAGTGGATATCTTATGCCTCTAAGTTGGGGGTGATTTGTTACTCAACAAAAGATAATCAGAAAACCTTCCATGCCTCAGCCCATATTGGCTTCTCCTTATTTGAAACACTGCAATTTTGGATCAAGACATGCATCTCATCTTTTGGTCTCAGAATTTGAAAATATACATTTATCCATGTCGTCTGTCTCTGTCTAGCCTGTCTGCTCCCTGGGACAATGTTTTTGCCATTATGCATAACACACGTAGGTGCTCAATAACTAATTGTTGGGCAGATAACATTCGTTCTTACACATGAATCCGTGTATTCAGGAAGACGACAGGGACCTTATATTTTCCATAATGTAAGGTGCCAGATGGCATAAGGTACATTCACAGTAAGCCAATCCTAATATGTGTAATTTTAATAAATCAATCGACTGCACCAGTCACGAAGGAGTAAATAAACGAGTCGGTGAGGCAGTTGAGAGTGAGAGCTCAGTGAAAATCTGATGCGTTTAGTTAATTTTAGTTTAGTTTACGTTCTCTTATTTTACATTTACACTCATATAACTATTCCACTATTCTTCCAGGAACCCTTGGACAGACATTATGTATCTGGTGGAATGTGACAAGGGCAGGAGCCCTTCTCTGAGGAGGCCCCTTGAGTGACAACCAAAGCAAAGAGCACAAGTAGCAGGATGGCCAAAGTGTGGAGAAAAGGGAAGCGCTTGCCATTGGTGTGTTAAAGATAATTTTCCAAAAAAAGGTAAAATTGTGACTCTCATTCAGATATAAAATGAGCACATGCGAAAGATTTTTTTAACTCAAAAATCCCTAAGGGAATCAGGCAGATGTTGTAACAGGTTCAAGAGAGACTCTGAAGAACGGACCCATTGTAAGTCAGGAATAATGAAATGAATGTACAAAGGAGGCAAAACTGATTTCTTCTGAAGAGGAAAAGCAAAATTGGTTGAATCTCTGCCAGATGGGATCAGATTTACATGTCTACAACCAGGATTATTTTGCATTACTCTCAATTACCTACAATTTACAGAGTTGCAGAATAGCATAGTTTGCTACAATGGGAAGACATTGCCTTTGCTTAAACCAGAAAAATGGGATGCTAAACGGTCTTGAGATCTTGGAGTTTGGGGAAATGTAGCCTGAGGCTAACCCTGAGGAGAAATAGTATTGACTTAGCCGTCTTGGAATGGAGACTGGGCATCTGTGTTTTTGAATAGGTCCATGAGGCACCCCATTTGAGAACCAATATGTTGATATAAGTAGCATTCTATTTTTTCTCCTAAAGGAGAGCCTAATGTAAGAATGAAAAATCCAAATACTTACATAAGTTTTTTCTTAAAAAGTAAACATTTCTATTGGTTTGGGGTACATTCTATGGCATTTGGGGGCAGAGGGTTCACTTTCCCTGTTCTGTTCTAACTCAGTTTCGTTTAGCCATCCCTGGCAGGGAGACCGTTCTGCTGGTGTTCAGATATCCTGTGCTTGTCAGACCCCAGACTCAAGCTGGGATGGCAGAGAGGACTTCTGACCCAGTTAAGCCTGCGGCAAGGGCAAAACTGGCCAGTAGGGGGCAGCACAGGCTCAGGCTGCAGCGACACACCGTGCCTCTTCTTCAGCCTAAGCATTTCCTCACCCACCTGGGCCTGAGTGACTATATTTCCCTCATTAGAGGTGTGGTAGAGAACGCGCAGTTCAGTTTAGTTCAATAATTCCTGAACTGTGCACACTGTATAAGTGACCTTGGGAAGTTACTCAACCTCTCTGTGCCCAGGTGTCCTCGTATGCAAAATAGGGATACTTGTATTCACAGGATTAAGTAAAGTAAATATGTGTAAAACACTTGGAGCAGTGGCTATAAAAGTGTTAGCTGTTCTTATTGTCATTGTTATTATTTATCAGACACAATATTCACCTAAGTGAATAAGACAGTCCCTTAGCTCACAGTTTAATGAGAGAGGCAGAGAGGTAAATGTTGTGTAGTCTTGCTAAGAAAAAGATGTGCATGGAGTGCAGATAGGATATGGAGGCAGCAGTAATCAAAAAACAGATCCCTAGAGGAAGGAGTGCTTGAGGGCCGCTTTTGGGAATAAATAAGACAGAGGGGCTTGGGGCTTGGGGCTTGGGGCTTGGGGAGCCAAGGAGAGGGCAGCAAATAGCAGGCAGGTTTGGGAGCTTCAAGTACAAATCCTTCCATTTGGACCAGAGCACTGGGAGCGAGGGAGGAAGTAAAAGGAAACGAGACAGAAGAGGTAGGCAGGGGGCTAGATCATAAGAAGCCTTGAAAGTCATTCACATATACATACTTGGACTTACCACCGTGGGTCTGTGGTCTCCAAGTAGTGCTCACAGCCTCCACTGCAGTGTATTGGGGAGAAATAGAACTATTTAATTTGTATTAATGTTATCTCTTTGTGAATTCCTTTTTCTGTACCTGGTTTATAATGGTAGCTATATATTGGTAGTGGCTTCCATTACCAATATTATGCAGGTATTATACAGATATATTATATACAATATTATACAGATATAATTTATAAAGAAATATTTGTGTATTGGTGTGCATGCTAGGTTTGTGACTGCAGGCCATGTGGAGCCACCAGAGATGACTTTTAATCAAGGAAACATTTTACTCAAATTCATTATGGAAATAACATTTCAGGATGTTTGGAAGGAGAGGTGGCCTAAGCCGAGGCCTTGGCATTGGGGATGAAGAGAAAAAAGATTTGAGCGATATTAAGGAAATATTGCTCCGTAAACAAGGAGGAACAAGTGATCAGTAAGCAGTACCAAGTGGTTGAGAATATGGTCACTGAATATCAGATGCTCAATGAAGGACAAATACTCAAAGAGCATTGGGTATTCAGTAAAGGTTAGGTATTAGTAGCCGAAAGCATTTTTTTTATTATTACAAAGTTAAGTAAATTCAAGAGCATGTCAGTTGTATTTGGATAGTGTCAGACCTTGGCTAGCTCATGAGAGACTTGCTAGGAAGAAACTGGATTTCACTTTTGGATAGAAGCTTAGGAGACAGGGCCATTGCTAGCAGAGAGAAAGACTTTATTTCTAGAAAGAAGAAACTGAAACATATCTAGAGGCTCGAGAGAAAGAGGATTAATAAAGGGATGAAAAATAAAAAAAATAAAAACAGCTTCTCCAGTATGGATTCTCAGGGCTGATCCCCCTCAGGAGCACCTCCCACAACCACCCCCAGTTCCAGAGAAACCCCTTCTCTTGTCAAAGCACCCACTTAAAACAGTTAAAAAGCCTGACTCACAAATATAAAGCGAGTGTGTCAAAGAGTTATTTAGCTTATTAATGACAGAATGGTAGATAAGTATAAGAAAACTTTCAGAGGCATAGAGGAGAGACCAGAGTATTTCTGGACAACAGATAGAATGTTGAAAGAATATGACCAAGTTGGTTCCAAAACTGACTAATTTCTCACAAGTAGAGTGACCAACTGTCCCAGTTTGCCCTAGATGGTCCTGGTTTTAGCACTAAAAGTCTCATGTCCTAGGTAACTTCAGTCCCAGAAAATGGCAATAAACTAAACTCAGAAGTTACTCTTTCTACTAGACAAGAAATTGTTTTCATCTTTACTTTACAAAAGACATTTGCAATTGACCAAACAAAAAGAGCATCCAACTTTATAGAGCCTGAGCCGAAGAGCAAGTAATAAGTCAAAGGCACACTACTCCTAGAGAATCAATAATTTTTGGGGGGGAAGTGACTTTTGAAGACATGCAATTATCATTTGCCTTATTTCCAAGTGTTGAATAATTTTTCTTAGCACTCTGCAAAAGCAAAACAAAAGACAGTTTCTAGGCCTCATCCACAAGCACCTATTTCTCTAGAGGAAGTAAAGGTTGTCAAGGGCAGACCCAGTCCTCAGAGCCTGGGGGAATCCTTGTGGTATGAACTGTTCCCTTGCACAATTAAGAATGTTCTCTTCTATAGTATTCACCTGTTCTAAAGTTTGCAAAGACTTTAGATCTCAGGCAGGTTAGAGTTCAAGCCCAAGGGACTGGGCCCATCCAGATAATCCAGGATAATTGCCTTATCTTAAGATCCTTACTTATATCTGCAAAGTCACCAATTGCCATGTAAGGTGACATATTCACAGGTTCCAGGGAATAGTATGTAGACAGCTTCGGAGGAGCATTTATTACAGCATGGGTCAGAAATTCAAGAGTGGTTGGCCTGGGTATTTAGGGGATCTCCCATTAGGTTACAGCCAAGAGCTGGCTTTAATGAGGCTGGAGAATCTGTCTTCTCCAAAAGCCATTCATGCACATGGTGGATAAGTTGATAGTGCTATTGTCTGGAGGCCTCTGTTCCTCTTCATGTGGGGCTCCTCTCCACAGTGTTATCCGGGTGTCCTCACAACAGGGAAGCTGGCTTTTCTCAGATCAGAAGATCAAGAGACCAAGGTGGAAGTTGCAGTGCATTTTTTGACCTTTGCCTTGGAAGTCACATGCTATCGCTTCTGCAGTGATGCATTTGTCACACAAGTCAGCCCTCATCGAATGCGGAAGGACCACATGGGGGCTTGAATAATAGAAGGCAAGGATCACTGGGGCTGTCTATTCCAGGCCTCTCCAGGGCTTCATGCTCTTTGTGGTGCCCACTGAGCATCATTACCATTTCCGTTATAACACTCAGTGAAGAAGTCACGAGATGCTAGTGAAAACTAGCAATTTTCTAAACCTTAGGACATGGACAATAATAAAAGACAGGCTCCTCCAGCCATTTTTATCTCCATAAACGTCTAGCACGTTGCCTTGAAATGTGGCTCAGAGAGAACCCACTGCCCTCCCAAGGAATGGCGCCTACATCAGCAGATGGGCATGGGCCCATGCAGCTTTCCTCACGCTGATGTCAGCTGTATGCCCTGTCCTTCTCAGGTCATTTTGACCCGTACCCAAGTGTGGGTGATGCCCAACTCGGGTTTCACAATGTCCCAGGGAGGGTAGTTGAGGTCAAGAGGTAGCCTTGGACCAGAGGGGGTGGAGCTCTGACTCCAAGAGCCAGCTTCCAGTAAAATCCAGACACTGATGCAGTGTGCTTCTCACTGCCTTTAAACCTCTCTGTTCAGCATTGTTTCCTTCTTTGGGGCACATGTTACCCCCAGCAGGCTGCAGTCTCTCCTACATCATCTGCCCCGAAAATCTACTTAAAGTAAACTTTTACACAGAGGGACAGATGACCTGTGCCGAATAACGTCGCCATTCCCCATGATGGAAGCTCTGCAGGAGTTGTCATTTTTACTGTTATGACGGTGCCTGGCATGTAGTAAGTGTTCAATAAACATTTGTAGAATAGAGGAACAAACTTCATTTTTAAAAGTTATTATTATTTTGGATTATTAGCAGTACTTACTTAGAGTAGAAATGTTTGAAAATAGAGAAAAGTGTAGAGAAGAAATTAAAATTACCCATAGATCTACCACCCCTTATTCCAAATAATGTTAATGTTTTATTATTTTTTTCCCGGTAACTGTGACATTCAATTCTATGTATTTGCTCTTGTGTAAATGCTTTAAAATAGTGGAAGGTGGTATTAAAAATAATTTATAATTTCCAAAAATGGTGGTCCCAAGTATTCTCTCCTCTAGCCATTCCTGTGTCCAGTGGCCATCTTCTTTTGTTCACAACCTTGACAGAGGGGATAGGATTATCGTAGGGCATGACAAAATTTGCAAGACCTAATTAATTTGTAAAAGTAAGTCCATGTTTGGCAGTTCCTCTGGGCTGGGGCTTGGGGAAAGGGAAGTCCGGGGAGGTGGAGGGTAATAGGTAGTATCACAAAATCAAATGAAGAACCATAACATGTTGTGTGTTGCAATTCCAAAAAGGTTGGGAATGATCATGGCCTGAAGGCAATGGTCTTGTGACACTGTATGTGTAAGGGCAACTCTCCTGGCGAACCAGTCCCAGGGACCCTGTCCCTTCTGTGCCGACCTTCTTCATCCTACAGTCCTTTCAAAAGGTCTCTCTTTTGAGTTGATGGTTTGTTTAAAACCCAGAATCTAACTTAAAAATTCGTTTTAAGTCTTCTCATAGCAGTGCTATTTTGAGAATAACAAGAGAAACTTTGATATCTGTAGGAACTCCCTTATTTTGCTGATGAAGAAACAGGCCAAGTTTTCTCAAGGTCAGCAACACATTATTGACAGACTAAGACTGGAATGCAAATTCCATTATATCTTTTTATTTTGTCACACCAACGCTGCTGTTTGCTCCTTGTTAAGGGTTGAATTATGTCCCCTCAGAATTTATATGTTGAAGTCTGAACCCCTAATACCACAGAATATGACTTTATTTGGAAACAGGGTCATTGCAGACGTAATTCGTTAAGATGCTGAAGTAGAGTGGGTCTCTAATCCAGTATGACTCCTGTCCTTATTAAAAGGGGAAATTTGGACACTGACACTCACAGAGAGAGTGGCACGTGAAGATGAGCAGAGATCAAGATGATGCACCTATAATGCAAGGAATGTCAAAGGTCGCCAGCAAACCACCAGAAGCTAGGAGCGAGGCGTGGAACAGATGCTCCCTCACAGCCTCCAGAAGGAACCAACCCTGTGGACGTCTTGATCTCAGACTTCTAGCCTCCAGAATTGTGAGACAATAAATTTATATTGTTTATTTCACCCAGTATTTAGTACTTTATACTACAGCCTTAGGGAGCTATCACACTTCCCTTTGTATGACCTTAAGAAGTTATAGACTCTTGGGAAATTAATGATCTCCTTAGTGTTTGGAATCTCTTTGGTCATTCTAGCCTCCTCCTTCTTTGCTTTGGAAGGTGATAGTACTCAGGCAGAGCTAAAGTTTTTCAAGCATGTGTCAATATTATGGATTATTAATGTCATGAATATGCAAGTAATGGTGAAATATGAAAACGTGATAAAATACTTTGGCAAATAGAGCTAACCATCAGATTATATCTATGCATGTGATATCTGTATATTCAAGGGGACTTGCACAAATTACATTACACAGCAATTGTATTTATGCTCATGTACAAAAAAAAAAAGGGATATAATGAACATCTCCAAACTACTTTATCTAACGACAGCAGAGTACATACTCCACTCAGGATCACATGGAACATTCACCATTTTTAGGTCATAAAATACAACCTCACAAATATAAAAGAATAAAAATCACACAGCGTCTACTCTCAAATGACAATGGAATTAAACTAAATATTAATAACAAAGGTAACTGGAAAATCTAAAAATACTTGGAAATTAAACAAAACACTTATAAATAACATAAGTTAGAGAACACATCTTAAGAGAAATTATGAAATATTTTGAACTAAATTAAAATAAGAACATAACTTATCAAAATTTGTGGATGCAGTGAAAACAGTGCCAAGAAGGAAATTTATACAGTGAATGAATATGTTAGATAAAAAGAAAGACCTAAAAACAACTAACTAAGCTTCCACCTTAGGAAACTAGAGAAAGAAGAACAAATTTAAAGTAAGTAGAAGAAAAGAATTTAAAACTAGAGCAGAAATCCATGCAACTTAAAACAAGAAATCAGTAGAGAAAATCAACAAAACCAAAAGCCGGTTCTTTGAAAAGGTAAGTCAGATTGCTCTTTAGCTTAAGATAATTAAGAAAAAAAGAGAGAAGACACATATTAGTAGTATCAGAAATTAAAGAGAAGTATCACTACAGATTCCATGGACCTTAAAAGAATCATAAAATAATGCTACGAACAACTCTCTGCCCACAAATTTGACAACCTAGGCGAAATGGACCAAGTCCTTAAAAGACACAATCTGCCAAAACACACAAGAAGAGATACACAAGCCGAATAGGCCTATATTTACTAAAGAAGTCAACTCAACATTTAATAACCTTCCAAAAAAGAAAGCACCAAGCCTAGGGGGCTCACTGGTGAATTCTACCAAACATTTAAGGAGAAAATTATGCCAATTCTCTCCAATCTCTTTTAGAAGACAGAAGCAGAGGGAATACTTCCTAACTCGTTCTGTGAGGCCAGTATTACTCAAATACCCAAATCTGACAAAGATGTTACAAGAAAACTACAGACCAATGCCTCTCGTGAACATAGATGCAAAAATCCTCAACAAAATATTAGCAAGTAAGATCCAACAATGTATTAAAAGAATTATACACCATGACCAAGTGACGTTTAGTCCAAGTATGCAAGGCTGGTTCAACATTGGAAAATCAATTGATGTAATTCATCACATCAACAGGTTAAAGAAGAAAAAGCTACATGCATCATATCAATAGGTGCAGGAAAGCATTTGAGAAATTCCTGCACCTATTCATGAAAAAAAACAAAACGCTCTAGCTTATTTTGTACATAATGGTGAGAAATTTGAAGCTTTCCCTCTAAAGTTAGGAATAATGCAAAGACGTCTCTTCTTACCACAACTTTTCAACATCATACTGGAAATTCTAGCTAATGCAATAAGTAGAAGGAAAGGAAGTAAAAGGTATACAGATGGGGAAGGAAGAAATAAAAATGTCTTTGTTTACAAATGACATGATAATTTAATAGAAAGTGCAAAAGAATCAACCAGAAAACTCCTGGAACAAATAAGCAAGTGTGGCAAGGTTGTGATATACAAGGTCAGTATACAAAACTGCTTTCCTATATACCAGCAATAAACAAGTGGAATTTGAAATTAAAAACATAATACCATTTACATTAGTATGGCAAAAAATGAATTAGGCATAAACTTAGCAAAATATGTACAAGATCTATATGAAGAAAACTACATAAATGGAGAGATATTCCATGTTCATTGTTAGGAAGAGTTAATATTGTCAAATTTTCAGTTCTTCCCAGATTGATATGTAGATTCAATGCCATCCCAAACAAAATCCTAGTAAGTTATTTAGAATTGGACAAACCAATTCTAAAGTTTATATGGAGAGGCAAAAGATTGAGAATTGCCAACACGATATTGAAGGAGCACAAAGTTGGAGGAACGACCCTACCCAACTTTAAGACTTCTTTTAAAGCTACGGTAATCAAGACATTGTGGTACTGGTGAAGGAACAGACAAATAGATAAATGGAACAGAGCAGAGAGTTCAGAAACAGACCCACATAAATACAGTCAACTGATCTTTGACTATGGAGCAAAAGCACTATAATAAAAATAGTCTTTTCAACAAATGGTGTTAGAAATATTGGGCATAGACACACACACACACATAAACACATGCGCACACACGAAATGAATCTAGACACAGACCTTACACCCTTCACAAAAATGAACTCAAAATGGATATCAGACCTAAATGTAAAATGCAAAACTATAAAACTCCTAGTAGATAACAGGAGAAAATCTAGAAGATCTATGGTGATGACTTTTTAGATGCAATACCAGAAGCATGATCCATGAAAGAAATAATTGATAGCTGGACTTCATTAGAATTAAAAACTGCTCTGTGAAAGACACTAGCAAGAGAAAGAGAAAACAAGCCACAGACTGGGAGAAAATATTTGCAAAAAATATATGATAAAGTTGTTATCCAAAACACATAAAGAACTCTCAAAACCCAGCAATTAGGAAACAAATGACCCTAAAAGGGGCCAAAGACCTTAACAGATAACAAAGAAGATATACAGATGGTAAATAAGCATATGAAAAGATTTTTCATATCATATGTCATCAGGAAAATTCAAACTGAACAGTAAGATGCCACTACCTATTGGAATGCCCCAAATCTAGAACACTGACAACACCAAATGCTGGTGAGGATGTGGAGCAGCTGGAACTCTCATTCATTGCTGATGGGAATACAAAACGATATAACCACTTTGGAAGACAGTTTGGTGGTTTCTTACAAAACTAGATGTACTCTTACCTCATGATCTAGCAATAGTGATCCATGGTATTTACGCAGAGGAGTTAAAAACTTATGTCCACACCAAAACCTGCACATGGATGTTTACTCATAATTGCCAAACTTGAAAGCGATCAAGATGTCCTTCAGTAGGTGAATGGATAAATAAGCTCAAGCTAAAGAAATAGCTTGAGTATCATCAGAGGTCCCCAGACTTTCAGGAGCTTCCATTCTTAGCTCCCATGTCACCACAATGCACATCACATATATACCAACACATCCAATAACTTAAAGTAGGTTTTAAATACTTTGAAATTTTTGTTGCTGTTTTTTCTTTTTTCTTTTTTTTCCAATCTGTGGTTTTGCCATGACTTTTAAGAAATTTGAGAGTTATTGTACCACTTACTAAGTACCCAGGTCAAAACCACTCATGATAAAAGTAAAGATGACTGGCACATACTCAAGGGGGTTCTTTCTGGTCATATGGTAGTGGTTAAGGTAGACCTGGGAGCCGGACTACCTGGGTTTGAATCCCAGATTCACTAGATTTTTGAACTTGAGCAAGATATTTATTCCTTGTGGAGCTAAGTTTCCTTCAGTGAAATGAAAAGTTTTCCTCCATTGAAAATGAGCATAATAGAACTGACCTCATAGGGTACTTGTAAGAATTAAATAAGTTAATATATGCAAAACACCTAGGATTGGGACTGACATATAATAAGTTCTATGTAAGTGTCAGCTATCATTTTAATTTTCTCTTTTATCACTTTACGCTTGAACTCACCCATATTTTGCATAGGATGGAAAGCACGGGCATGAAAAAAAGCCTTTTTTTAAAAAAAAAGAGAGGAAAAGTCCTAATAGACGTGACTTGAAGAGGCAGAGGAGGCCAGTTGGAAGAGGTGCTCTACTGCCATGCTGGAACTTTCTTTTAACTCTGCCTAAATCAGACCCAGTTGAGAATTGTCACTCCATGCTAAATAGTCAAAGTATGAGCTTGCCCAATTTATCGATTAATATGGACGTATATGTTGGTCTGATTTATATGGCACTTGTAAATCGTATTTGTTTTATGAGTTTTTAAAAATTGAGATGCATAAACGTGCCTACATTTTAACCCCTTCTCGGAAATAACATTCACCTCTTGATTATATTGGATTTTTTTATATATGCCCTTATGCGTGGAACTCACACTGTGTAAAATAAGTTAAACGAATATGGCCCCTGCCCTCAGAAATTCACAAATGTGAAATGAAACAGATATAATACATTTTCCCAGAGTTTACTCTTTGGCAAAAGCATAAGCCAGGAACACATTGACCAAATATTTATAGGACACATAAATATTACAGTTAATAATTTTCATGTTAGGGGTCAGCGACATCTAACCAGGAACTTAGTGGTAGTTGAGAAATCAATAGAGCTATAAAAATCAGTAACTTTTGTAAGCAAATTTATTGGTCACCTTGATAGATTGATCATATATGAAATCTCTTGAGAACATACTGCTATTAGTATGTATGTGTATATACATATAACGATTACTTATTTTTTAAGAGAAAAGAGAGCTTCTTGGGAGACCCAAGAACAGCTGGCATTCACATACCTTGTAGTTATTTTATTTTTTATTTTATTATTTTATTTTATTTTATTTTTTATGGTGACATTGATTAATGAAATCCAGTAAGTTTTAGATATTAGGTTAAACAGTAAGGCATATACATATTGCACTGTGTGTTCACTGCCCATAGTTAGATTTCCTTCTGTCACCACATTCTAATGAGGCAAATAAAAAATAAAACAGAACATGTACAAATGAATACTATATTTTATAGATTTTAAGACACATTTTTTCATGCGTCACTATCTCAGAAATTGGGATGCATCTTATAACTGCTGACTTTTTTTTTTGTACATAAAGTGATATGTGTTTCAATCAATGGCATCTTAGATTTGATGTAATGTAAGAGTGATATGTGATATGGAAAAAAAGGCAGAGGGGAAGGTAGGGAAGGTTAGCAACTTAAATGTGATATAGTCCTGTGTCTTTTTACATTTACACATTTTAAAAGTCAGAGACCACAATTTTAAAATAAAATCATAATTTAAAAACATTATTAGTGCTAAGTGCAATGTGGTTTTCTGGATGGGAACCTGGAACCAAAATAGGACATTAGTGGGAAAAGCGATGAAATTTGTAGTATAGTAAGTATTGAACCATGTTAATTTCTTAGTTTCAATAATTACACTACAGTACATAAGATATTAACATTAGCAGAAGCTGGATGAAGAAAAATCTTTATACCATATTTTTAACTTTTCTGAATATCTAATATTATCCCCAAATAAAAAGTTTAACAAAAAAATGTTGTTAGCATACTTGAAGCCACTCTGTTTATCAAGAAATAACTGACTTGTTGGGACACAATTTCCTTTTTTTATTTTATTTTATTTTATTTTATTTTATTATTTTATTTTATGGTTAGTTTCAAGTATATAGCACATTGGTTAGACCTTCATATAGTTTATAAAATGATCCCCTTAATTGCTCTATTTCTCCTCTGGCTCTCTACCTAACCGTTACATAAATGCTAACTGCATTCCCTATGCCGTGCTCCCCACCCACATGACCATCTGTCAACTACTAACTTGTACTTCTTTAACCCTTCACCCCATTCTCCTAGTTCCCCAACCTGCCGCCCCTCAGGCCATCAACAGATTGGACACAGTTTCTTTGTAAGGTATTTTACCCAGTAGGCACACTCACATATGCAAATAGCTCTGAATCACAAAGAGTACAAACAACCAAGAGCTTCCTGAACCAGAAATAATAACAGCTGACATTTATCAAACATTTACAACGTGCCCAGCGTCGTTTTAAATGCTTTATATGTGTTAATTTGCCAAACCTCCCCACAGCCCTATGAAGATGGTACTATAATTATTCCCATTGTTACCAATGAGGAAACTGAGGCACAGGATTAAGTCATTTGCTTAATTTACACAGTTAGAAAATGATAGAACTGTGATCTAAATCTCGCTGCAGCAATGGTCTTCAAGTGGGGCTGTGCCTGGCTTGTTTGAGGACCCAAAAGTCTGGTGTGGCCGAGCTCAGAGAGTGGGAGGAGTAGCGCAGGACATGATGTGCAAGCGGTTGGTGGAGGCCAGGTCATGTGGGGCCTTGTGAGAAGTTTAGATTTTCTTCCAAGCACAATGAGAAGCCATCGAAAGGTCTGGAGGAAGAGTGTGAAGATCTCTCTGGCTGTGAAACAGGGAGAACAAGCTCCAAGGGCAAGTGACCCAGCTGAGGTTTGCTAGTTATAGTGCAACAGTGATGAGTATTTTGGGCTCTCTAATTCAGTTCTCTTCCGTGCTGCTTGCAAATGTACCCCAAGCAGGGGACTCTTAATGGCAAAACCATTCCAAGCTGGTGTCCTCCTGATATTGGAAATGTTTTGTTCACAAAGGACACCTCCACCTTCTGAAAGGAGCAACGAACCTCTCTCCGGGTGATTTAATCCCACCTATTTCTGCAAAATTACTTGGGAGGATGAGAGATGGGACTGGGATTTAGTGGCACCCTTCTTAGCACATTCTTCCTTTTTAAAAATTAAGATATGATTTACAAACAGTAAAATGCACTCTTTGTGGTGTACAGTTCTACAGTCTTTGTCAAATGCGTACTGTCATATAACCTGCACCACAATCAAGATATGAACCAGTTTCTTCATCCTCCAAAATTCCCACATGTAGCTTTCCCTTCTCCCACCCCCAGCCCCTGGAAAACCATTGATCTGTTTTCTTACCCTGTAATTCTGCCTTTTCTAGAATATCCTGTAGATGAAATTATTCTATGTGCAGCCTTTTGAGTCTGGCTTCTTTCATTTAGCCTAATGCATTTGAGATTCATTCACGTCGATATGTACATTAGTAGTTCATTCTTTTTTATTGCTGAGTAGTATTCCATTATATGAATGTAGCACAATTTGTTTATTCACTCGCAAACTGAAGGACATTTCGGTTGGTTTTTGTTTTTGACAATTATGAATAAAGCCACTATGAACATTCACGTACAGGTTTTTAAATGAACATAAGTTTTTATTTATTTTCTTAGGAGCGGGATGTCTTTTCTTAGGGTTGTAGAGTAAATATATCTGCAACTTTGTAAGAAAATTGTTTTTCAATCCAGAGGACTCATCTTAGAGGAGAACATCAGAGAAAGCTGTTATCTTTGTGATACTCTCAAGAAGGGACCACAGTAATAAACACATTTGGTTTAATGGATCGTAAGATATCTTGAAGGGGCATTGCGCTGTTTTCCTTTTCCCTTCATCTGTGACCTTCCTCTGCCGTTCACTCAGAGGTGCCATTTCACAGGGAAGACTAGGACGGTTACAGCAGAGAAAGAATCTGTGCTCGGCTCCTGACTTCCAAACAGGATTCTTGAAGTCCATTTTAGAGATAATAGCTGTGAAAGCCAGAGCTTTTGATCCTCTTTTCTTTATGAGAGAAAGGAAAAAGACTTTTGGATACGGAAGGCGGGCCCAGTACATGGGGCAGGGAGAGGGGAGAAGGAAGGAGTGGGGCTTGGGGGGAGAAGCCCAGCCCCAGCACTCAGGCGGGTTTCAATCCAGTCGGCCCAGATGATGTCCTTCCATGCTGTGATGACTGCCAGCTTCACCTCTGTTACACTTGCTTAAGACAGGTCTCATAATGCAGCAGTCAACTGTTCTAGAAATAATTTCTAGAACAAGAATGAGATATTTTTAAACAAATTAATAAGTTAATAGCTTTCAATTCCTCTTCTAAAACCTGTCAGGGTCCTATAGCCTTAACCACTGAAATCGTTGTTTTCTCAGACTTTCTCTCTGCAGGACTCCCAAATGAGAGCCAAGGGAACAGCTTGATTTGGGGGCAGGGTGTGTGTAAAACCCCTGAGGGGCAGGCTCCCTTCCTGGGAGTGGCTGCAGGGGCCTCCCCATCAGAGCCCCAGTTCTGTACAGACTCAACTGGAAGGACAGCCCTTTACTTTTTACCTGCATCTCTTGTTTGTCCCTCTGGTCTGTGCCCAACGACTACAGAGTGAATGACCCTGCTGACCTACCGCCGGTGGCACATACCTTTCATTGGTGTTATTTTAGTTTGGAGGGGGCCTGTCTGATGCAGACACACTCTAACACTCCTTCATGTCCGAAGACATCCATAGATGGCAGCTTGGGACTAGAGACCCAGTCTGGGGCTATGAAATGAATTTTCCTGTGCAAATCAGTTGTCCTATTTAGTCCTCTTGGTAGCAAGACTAGAGCACTTTTTCTCTTACTCTGTCTCCGGCCACCTTCTGCTTCGCTCACTCCAGCCCGCTCGCCTGGTGGCTGTGCCCCGAACACGCCAAGTACAGTTCCACCACAAGGCTTTTGACCTTGTGGTTTCCTCTGGCTGGAATGCTTGTTCTTCCAGACCTCCAGAGGACTCATTCTCTCCCTTTACTCCCATCTCCCAGTAAATGTCACCATCTATCTGTGGGGGTCGTTCCGATGATCATACACAAAATGCCACCCCTTCTAATCCTATACTCTGCTTCATTTTTTTTTTTATAGCATTGATGCCTCCTATCATATATTTCTTTGTTCATTGCTTTTCTTCCCCCATAGGAATGTCAGTTCCATTAGGGTAGAGGCTTGGTTTGTTTCCTTCATGGCTGTATGTCCAGCACTTGAAACAGAGCCTGGCTCATAAATACTTGTTCAATGAGTTTATTAATGAAACTTGGTTGCAGAACTCTTGGTATGGAAGAGCTTTAAGTGACAAGTAGGCACAATGCTTCATCTCTCCAGGTTTGACTTGATTCAAACCTGAATCCTATTATCTTGTCTTGTTCTTTTTCATTCTTTCTCCCCTAGTCCTCCCACTGAGAGAGACATGTACCCCGTGGCCCATTCTCAAATACTAGAGATCCCGTTGCATTTTGTCATTGTTTGCCCAGGATCTTGTGAGACCTGGGTAATTGATGGTCCTCTTCCTTCCATAGATGCCAGCAGTGACTCTGGACAAAAGTTGCTGAATTACATCACCTCCGGCCCTTGTTTCCAGGCAGAATATTGAAAGGGTGGCCTTGAGACCTCATTGGGGGGTGGCAGCAGTAAACCCTTTAACCGTTTTTTGGTGAAAAAAGGTTAACTTTTTTGATGCTTCTTGGCCAAAAGAATTTTTTCGAACTATAGACCCATGGAGACCTACCCAGGACTTTGCGCAGCACAGAAGCCGGGCGCAGGATTTGCCTGGTCTGTAAGGAAGGCCCTGGATTACCCACTTAGACACAGGGCAGGAATGCTTAAGTTTGTGCTGTGCTACCAGGAGGTGCTCTTCATGGAAAGTCCTGTCTTGTGTCTCAGAGCTCTCACTGCAGAGGGAAATGTAGGCCTGAGTTAAAAGCTATCGGATGGTTCTCCTAAACTCAGAGGCCCAAAAAGGTCAGCAAGAGAGAGAGAAAGGTTGTGTAATTCATGTTATTATTTAAACTATCCTTTTAGTTGGCTGCTCAGAGACCAGACTCTATGGGAAGAGAATCTCTCCTTCTCTTTCTCTTTTTTGTATACATTGTATCTATATCTATAGCTCCTTCTCTTATTTAACGAACTAGTTAGACCTTTACAAGAGATTATGAGCTCCATTTTGGGCACCATTACCCATGACATCTTTCCAAGAAGGACAAGGAATAAAATGTCAGGGTTGACCAGTTACAGGGCCTTTGAGAAAGCTACAAAAAGCAAACAAACAAACAACAACAACAAAACTATTCGGCTTGGAAAAGAAAAATAATGGATGCTTTCTTGAGAGTATGAATAATTTACTGGGCAGCAGAAGGACCTGTTGTGCCACCTCTGTTCTTGAAAGCGACTTGTGCAAAGTCCTGAAACAGGTGACTCAGTCCTGTGTTTAAAATAGGGTAGATAGAGACCCGTGTATGCAGGATGACTTCAAGCTGATGGTTTTCTGGGAGTATTCCAATACCCATCATGCAAAGGATTCTGTGATCCAAGTTAGAGAAGTTAGAGTGGGATTTTTATTGCCAGACACTTTGGGTGTGGTCTGTGGGATCCCAGAAGGAATAGATGATACACACAAACTAGACAATTTGAAGAGCGTTTAATAAAGGAACCATATGCAAAGGTGTTCCAGCACCAAATAATTTATTTTGGATCTCTCGTGGTTCTGAGAGTTGACTGGAAATAGCTGGGTGGATCTTGCTTCAGATTTCTCATGTATTTGTAGTTATCTTGGTCTGGTGAAATCCGAAGGCTCAGATGGACTGAACATCCAAGACGGCTTTCTCACTTACCTGCCTGGCACCTCAGTGCTTCCCTCCCTGTGTATATTCTCTCTCCAACAGTAAGCTGCATTTCTTACGTGGAGGCTCAGGTTCCCAAGAGCAAGAAGCAGAGGCTAGTAGACCAGTTGAGGACTATATGTGCCCAGAATTGGCACAGTGCGTTTCCTCCAACTTCTATTAGTCATAGGCTATGCCCAGATTCAAGAGGGTGGAGAAATAGACTCCACTTGTCAATGGAGGAATGGCAAAGCCACATTATTGAAGAGTGAGTGGAATGGGAGTATTGTTTTAGCTGTTTTGGGGGACTAAATTCTGCCACAAATGGTGTGAGTGGGGATGTGAGATACCAATGGAAGCTGTCCACACTGAGGCCTGACGGGGCAAAGGGAAGAAGTTATGAGAAGAACATATGTTATTACAGAAATAATGAGAAATTGTGGTCTAGAGATAAACTAAGGGATTGGAGCATGGTTTAGACTCTAGATTACTCTAAACATCAGACTGGCAAGAACACAGAATTATTTCCCAAGAATCTAGGCTTATTTGTTCAGTGACTCCCTCTGTACGTACAAATGACACTCTTGATGAATACTAAGAACTGGCATGGGACTGAAAAACACCAAATTCTGACTAGGGAAGAATGACTGCGTTAATGGGGCATATTTTCAATGGTTATGTAAAGCACAAAACAAACAATATGGTGTTATTGGCCAGACTCCATGAGAGAAGTGGCCAGCAGACATTTCAATCAACAAGTAGATGAAAGTTTTTCTTTTTAACCTTTTTAACCTTTAGAGCTCCGATGTGAAATGAATGACCCTTACATAGCCCAACAGGTCTTCCCTTTAAACCGTGAGAAAAACAATAGATGAACAGAAATCGAGGAATGTTCTACATCAGAACTGCCAAGGTCATGAAAAATAAGGGAAGTCTGAAAAACTCATAGATCAGAGGAACCTATCTCAGATCAGATTAGGTTCAGAAGACATGACCACTAAGTGTAGGGTGTGTCTGGATAGGCTCCTGGAACAAAAGAAAGATTAGTAGAAAAAACTAGTGAAATCCAAATAAAATGTAGAATTTAGTTCATATTAATGGAGCAACGCTTATTTCTTAGTCGTGACTAAAAATGTGCCATGTAACATAGATGTTATGGAATAACAAGACGATCTGGGTTCAGGTATATGGAAACTATCTCTACTATTTTTGCAACTTTTCTGTAAATCTGAAACTATTCTAAAATAAAAGGTTTAGTTAAAATTTTAAAAGCTCAGTCAACTTTGCCTCTTCGTTTTGATAGCCTTGTCTCTATCTAGCTCACAGGTTTGTGGTTTTGTGGGGAGATCGTTTGTTTATTTTTGTAAACATTACATGAAATAATGAATGTGGGAACAAACCACAAAGCTCTCTCTATGTAATACATCTTAATTAGGTGGTATTATGAGTGACCAAAGTCCAATCTAGCCTCCTAATCCCTCCTAAGTTCCCTTACCCCACCTTCTCTAACTACGCAAAGGCTTTGGTCTCCCCTCATCTACCACTCCTTCTACCATTTCTTTCCCTCTGTACTGTCCACTGTCCAACTGGAAAGCAAATATTGAACATGGCTCATATAAAGCGCCGTGCCAGAGGACACAGTATAAGGGATGCTCCCCACTCCCCTTGTACTTCTTCAGGGAGTTTACAGTTCACTAGGGGAATTAAAACATCTGTACCCAACTGATGAGCAATCATTGATAATCGATGAGTGATCATTGATAATGGTTCAGGATGAGAAGATACAAAATAACTAATGAGGAAAAGAGCAGTAAAAGGCAAGTGAACAGTGCATGCTTAATCCACATAGTTAATTCATTGTATTCTTGTCATGTTTCCTTTTTTTTTTTTCCATTTATTGAAAAAAGGACCCTACTTTTCATTCACTTTGTCCTCTAAAGAGAGGCAGGCTTGTGTAGTAGTAGGGTCTGGGGCTAGATGGCGAGATTGGGGCTCCAACTCACTACTCACGACCTGTGTGACTTGTTTTCATCTGTAAAGTGGGCATGAAATAGTCCCTACTGCTAGGATGGATGTGAGAGGATTATAAGGTGATTCAGGCAGAGTGTGTCCAACAGTGCTTGGGATGGGACAGTAGCCCAGTGAGTGTGAGCCGTTATGCCACTTTGCATGGGTAGAGAAAGAAGCGAGTAAGAAACAGGTGTGTAAAAATGAAGAACCTATGATTTTAGGCAATCATTAAAATGCAAGTTTATGAAAATGTAGTCATAGGAAAATGTTCATAATGTCATGTGAAATGAGACTCGTAGAATAGAAAATTCTAATATGTAAAGCCTATGAATGTACCCTTAGAAAAAATATACGAAATGTTAATTGTTGGGAAAACGGTTAACAGTGGTTATCTCTGGGTGGTGGGACTATTCAGAAAATAATTTTCTTTCAGAAAGTAGAAAGGTTGAAAGTAAAAAGGCTGTTGCCAAGATCTGGGGAGAGTGGAGAGAGACAATTAGTGTTTTAACAGCCATAGAGTTTCATTTGCAAGATGAAAGTTCTAGATATCTGTTGCACAGCAATGTAAATGTACTTAACACGACTAAACTGTACACTTAAAAAGGATTAAAATGGTAAATTTAATGTTATGTGTTTTTTATCAGAATAAAAAAATACTTTTCTATGGCAAACAATATTTTTATGTTTAAGAAAGAAAATCAATGAAAGGTGTTCTTTGATTTTTAAGTGAAAATCTTACTGTGGTTAGTTGGTGTAGCTTTTTGTATTTCTACAGTTTACAGGGCCCTGACTGCCAATTGGAGTTAACAGGATAGCAGTGAGTCTTCCTAAGTAGAGTGGGGTCCTTTTATTTGTTCCCCACCCCGCCCCGCTCCCAGCTTCCTATTGAGAGAAAACACAAGCTACAAAAGAGGGGTATGACCAAAACTGTTTGCTTTGTCTGTTTTTCCTTCTGATTTAGGTTCAGTTGGCTACTGAATGAGGGTGGATATAGCAGCCCCTGCTCCCTTCACACTCCTGGGTCCTAAATTTTCTGCATCAGCTGCTGCATTTGCAGCCCACCCTCCACAGTCCCATGCTGCTGACCATTCTTTGACCTGTAAACCTGAGTCTGAGCCAGCCGGGTTGAGACAGAGGAGGCTGGGCAAGTGATCTCAGAGAGGCTGTTTTGTCCTCGCCTTGCGGTCACTTCCTGGGCTCAGGTCTCACCAAAAAAGACAAGTCCCCCTGAAAGACAGATGAGGGACATGAACAGGTAATTCACAAACCACGAAGAGCCTAATAGATATATGAGAAACAACCACCCTCACAAAAATAAAAAGAGCAGAAACACTTTAATACCATTTTTTTTTCCTGCCAATCAATTTGGCAAAGATTTTTTTAGAAAATCATTTCCAAGGTTTGCAAACAATAGGAAGGTAATCGACCTTTCTGAAAGCACGGTGGCAATGCATATCAAGAAACGTAAAACTGTTCATTCTAGAATAGACTATTCCGTAAAATGTTCAGGAAAATTCAGGAATTTAGTATGAGGTAAAGGTGACATTTCAAATTAACAAGGAGAAAGACATCCATTTCTGGCAATATTGAAATCAGTATGGCCTAGCAAATCTTCAGTTACAAAAATATTTAGAAATGTTGGATAAAATATAGCAAAATGCCTGAGGTCCAAAGATAAAAAGGAACTGCCCCAGGGGCCAAACAGTAAGAAAGCCGGACAAAGGTGGGCTGACACTTTCGCTGCTCTGGATTATTTGAACAATCTATGCCTCCTGTTTTAACATCCAGGTGGGGACAGGACACCAAGGCTTTAGTCTGTGTGGTTTTGCGGGTAGAAGAGTTGAACCTGAGTCTCATATGTAGCTCGGATCCTTGAAGTCTAAACCAAGTCTAAACCTTGAGTGGCAAAATCAGTCACAATAGCTTCTACAAGAACATTCCATTTTTGCTTGACTTAACTCTCGCTGAGGCCAGTATCAAGAAGGGTTTTAACCTTTGAGATTCTGTCCATCTGGACAACTCCTGCTGTAACACCCAGCTGATTCTCTGTGTTATCCTTTGAGCTGAGTATGTTGTCCTGACAGATAGTATGAACTCCCAAGAAGTTGTCAAAATCAGATGTATTTGTATATTTCTTCTTCCTTATAGCCTATTCGTTGATTAATGTGGCAGGTCTATCAGTATTTGAAATGTGGTTCTACTTCTAGGAAACTAGCCCACAAATGATAAGATACTTACCAAAATTCCCGGTCATAAATAACAATTGTGTTCAATATGATTTATTTGTAACAGAAAAAAAAACGGAAGCCTCCCATGTCCAAAACGGTAGGATGGTTAAACAAACACTACATAGTCATTAAAAGGAATAAAGTTGATCTCAATGTATGAAAATGGAAAGAATGTCCACACAATGTATTATTAAGATTTTTAAAAAGTAAGCTATAGAACAACATTGTTTAATGGAAACAAAATGCAAACAGAGTAATTTTAAAATTTCTAGTAGAGATATTTTAAATGTGAAAAGAAATAGGTAATTTTAATAATATATTTTATTTCACCCAATATACCCAGAATACTAAGCAAATAATCAATATAAAATGATTGATGAAGCATTTTACATTACTTTTATATATGTATTTCACACCAACAATACATCTCAATTCAGACAAACCACATTTCAATTACTCAATAGTCACTTATGACTATGCCTATAATAAGAGAAAGTGCAGCTATAGAACAAATGTACAGACATTTCTTAAAAACTCCAAGACCAGCTACATAAGCATTGTTTAGACATAGAAAACACTTGTAAAGATACACAAGAAATGGGTAAAGTGGTTATCTCTGTGGATGGGATTGTGAGAAAAGAAGGTGTTCAGGGTATAGTTTATCAACATCTATATCTGAATTTATCATATGAGGCTATATCATCTTTTAATTACTAATAAAACTAACAGTAAAAAATGTTTATTCTCTTCAATGCAATAAATCAATGTATAGAAAAATTTATCTTAAGGAAATAATAAAATATGTGAACCAACATTTATGTACAATACTTCTTTATGATGGAATGTTTCTTGTAACATGGGAAACTATTCATGATACAATTTTAAAATAAAATGTACAAAGTGAAAACTGTCCAAGCAAATCGAAACATATGTTCACACAAAAACTTGTATACAAAGGTTAATAGCAGCATCATTTGTAATAGCTAAAAAGTGTACACAACTAAGTGTTCACCAGCTGATGAATGAATAAACAAATGCGGTATATCCATACAATGGAATATTAATCAGCCATAAAAAAGGAATGAAGTACTGATATAAGAACAACATGCATGAACCTTAAAAACATTGCTAAGTGACAGAAGTCAGATACAAAAGGCCATATATTGTATGAATCCATTTATATGAAATGCCAGGAACAAGTAAATCCATAGAGACAGTAGGTTTGTGGTTGCCGGGGGCTGGGAGGAGGGAAGAGGGAAGCGACTACTTGATGAAAATATTTTGGAGTTAGATGATGGTTATGGTTGCACAACATTGTGAGTGTACCAGAATCCACTGAATCTTCCGTTTGGAAAATGATGAATTTTTTGTTAATGTAAATTTTATCTCACTTTAAAAATTATGTGTGTAGGACAAAATCCCAACTTTATGGGGAAAAAATAAGACATATCAAGTGTGGTGGTGGGGTTCTAAATGCTTTTACTTTTTTTCTGATTTTCTCAAGTACTCATATATTATATTTTAAATGAAGGGTGGTAGAATAAGAATATTTTGAAAAGGATAGTCATCTCTCTTGGCAGATGCTTAAAGGGCGGCCCTGCCCAGCTTCTGAAGTTCACTGCTATCTATATACCGTTTAACTACATTCACTAAATCAAATAAGCTATTTGACTTCTGCTCTGGGGTGCCAAATAACAGAGCTGATGCAAGCCTTTCCTTTTGTGTCTCTACATGTTGTAGAGATAGGGCTGTGTATTCACCTTTTGAAACAAGGCTTTAGCTTCAGAATTTAAATTCCCTTTTAAATTTTCTTTGCCCTGACTGGCTTCCTGCCCTTGCCTGATGCTTCTGCTGCTCCACTGGTAAGATAAGGTGGTAAATGCTTACTTCCCTGGAGTAGGGAAGAGAATGCATTAAATAAGTTCTTCTAAGCACTGAGAGATGGGAGGTCCAGCAAAACAAAAGATTATTCAACCCCACTGGAGACTTGAGTCACCAGAAAGTAGGTAGAGAAGAAAGAATTTATGTAACAACTCTTCCTCTCCCAATAAAGAAACAGATAGAAACTGAGCCACAGGGTCACCAAGGTTTCTCTTAACTCTTGAGTGGGCAGCATTTTTCATAGGCTCACTGGAACGCCGAGATCTCTGCTATGCTTGCTTGGTGACGTCGTTTTGTTTAGATCTCGCCTGACAGCTTATTCTTCCAATAATTCCATAGCAGGCAAGTGAAGGAAAATTCACAGTATAAGGATAAAATTGCAGAGATATCGGTTGCCTAGAAGACCCTGTACTTTTAAGATATTTATTGAGTGGGCCTTAATTTACTTCAACTGCCCAGTTTGTTCTGACTGGAGTAGAATTTTATAGATCGACAGGGTCCAAGATGTAGGTAGTAAATAAACATGTCATGGAACAAGTCGTAGAGTATGATCCCATCTGCGTTTTGAAAATCTATATCTATATACCAGTGAATGTATCTATGTATCTATCTTCTCTGTTTATTTATATATTTATGTATCTATGTATTGCTGTCTGTCTGTCTGTCTGTCTGTCTGTCTATCTATCTATCTATCTATCTATCTACCTACCTACCTACCTACCTACCTACCTACCTATATCATCAATCTATCTACCTACCTACCTACCTATCATCTCTCTGTCTTGGTAAATGGATAGCAAAGGCCAAATTATTACCACTGTTTACGCCTGAGAGTGAGAATGGAGTGTACAGAGAGCGAAGTGCAAGGAAGCACTTCCACTTTTTACTTTGTACATTTTTGTACTGTTAAAATTTTAATAGGTTGTTTTGTGACAACAAAAATCAATAAAAATTACCAACTGTTATAACTACCCCTTTGACAGTCCTCTCCAACATCTCACAAAGTACTCAGATAGAGTTAACAGAGAGAATTCTAGGTGTTTGCAGTGAGGACAAAATCCTAATTTGGCCAGTGGGGGTGGGGGTAGGATTGAGTGAGAAGCAGTAAAAAAGTGAGGAAAAGAGGAAAGAAGAGGGTTGGCTGCCCGGTTCTCATCCTAACCAATAGCACAAATGTTTCAGGTCCAACGCCCATTTTTGGAGACTATTTCAGGAGTCAGGAATTGCATCTGAGTTCACTCTCACTTGTCAAAGAACTAAGACAGTTTTCTGGTTTGGCTACTTGGAGGCTGCTTCTCCTTTACTTGGAAGGTAAAATCTCAAGCCTCGGCTAATCTGGTGGTGGCGATTGGGGTGTGTGCCTTTTCCATTGTGGTGTGTTGACTTCTTTTTCCACAGGGCAGAAAGATGCTTATGGGATACGGCTTTTTTTTTTTTTTTTAATCAATGATAGTATTAACATTAAATTTCTGAGAATGTGAAATGATTCTTCCTGGCTCTTGTTTGCAGAAGGCAAGATTCAGTCTGTCGAAATGTTAATGAGATTCTTTTGTAGACAGACACTGCATGGGAAAGAGAAAACACATATGCTTTGAATGTTTAATTGTTTTAATGCCATTTCCCCTTGGTTTCGCTGAGAGCATGATTAAACTTTTATGTGGTTTTAGGGTTGTACAAAGCAAATCTCATAGTAAATTATTCAACAGAGTGCTCTCTACTAACATTTGAGAATGGGTTCTTGCTTTATTTTCCATCTCAAAAAAAAAAGTCTTAATGCTCCCCCCTCAATTCATAACAAAGCTACTTCACATGAGAAAGCAGCAAAAACAAAAAAACAAGTTTGGAAAGAGATGTCCAATGAAATCATCCTGATGTTAAGGTCCAAATATAATCACCCGGGATGGTGCTAAGTTCTTAGTGTCAGGGGGACCTCTTTCGTTCCTCCACAGACTTCACTAGTGATGGACAGCAAAGGTGACCTCCCCTCCGTTCTGGATGTGCACATAAACATTAATGGAAGAAGCTCCGTGTCTGAAAAAGTGAAAGGCAGAAAGCCCAGATGGTCTGTGAGGCCCTCGGACATGGCCAACAGAACTTACAATCCCATCCGGGCCATAGTGGACAGCATGAAGATGGAGCCCAACCCAGACAAAACCACGATTCCCCTGTCCATTGGTGAGCTGAGGACGTTGGGCTGGCGGTGGTCATTGTTCCCCTCATCTCCGCCCTCATGGGCTGGTTGGAGAAGATGGGATTGGAGGGTCAATCTGAGCACTGGATGTGGAAGAATAACTTCTTGGTGGCTTTTTTTTTTTTTTTAATTTCTCCCATGAAAAGGGGACCCTACTCTGTGTGGAAACCTGCCTACAGACCCAGAAATTATCAAAGCATTGAAAGATGCCCTGGACTCGGGGAAGTATAATGGCTACGCCCCCAGTATTGGTAAGCTCTTCCCGAGATTCTATCTGGTGGCTTTAATCTTTAATCCAAGAGGAATAAATTTCTAGCAGTTCTTTAATCCAAGAGGAATAAATTTCTAGCAGTTCTTCTTGTTTTCCTGATGCATAGTTCCTAAGGAGAGGCCAAGATAAAATGCGCCATTGGGATTTGGGGAAAGGGGTCTTAGGATGCTTAAATACAAGCTTTGAGGTCCAACTTCTTTCCTGAATTTCTTTGGCATACTGACATTTCCCCTCTAGGATCTCATCACATACTTATTTCTCAAATAACGCTCCTATCCTGTTGTTACTAGGTAATTATCAAGCAAAGGCCTTCAATCTGGCTGCAGCTGCTTGTTTACTGAGCCTGCCAGGTCCTAAATTAATTTACTTATTGTAGGCAGGTTTCCAATGTAAATAGCTCCTTGGCTTTATTTTTCCTTCTCTGTATATTCAAGGCTTATTTTAATTATGGTCCTGATGACACTCCCAATGAAATTGTAATAGTTTCAGATTAAAGAAGTAAAAACAACAAGAACAACAAAGAATAGGCTGTTCTATTGAAGAATAGAAGGTTGTTTCTGGCAGAAAGAACTTATTCTTATTTAAGTTTAACTCTTTGCATCTTTTAAACATTTCTACCCTGGACATTTGGGTAAAATAAATGATTCCTTGATTTTGTTTCAGTGTTGCACGTTTTTCTCCTGTCCATATGTGTACACAGAAACATATTCTTAATGCAGAATAAAAATTCATTTTTTAATGCTCAAGTAGAATTTCAAAAACACTTCAAAAAGGTATCAGGGACACGGTTTTTAGGTTGATTCTTTACATTTTATAAAGTTGCATAAACAAAAATTGAAAAAAAATAAGACCAAAAGTTAGGTTATAAAAAAAAAAGTTTATAATGGCTTTTATAACCAAAGTATTAGAAAATTGATTCAACCTGAGAAACCAAAACCAAATCTCTTAAATATTCAAAGGATATGAACACTCATGCTGAAGCAAAAAGATAATAATATACGGTATATCTCAGAAAATGCTCTTCATCATTAGTAATTAAGGAAGTACTGATTTATATTATATAATTTCAAGAGACCCATCTCTACCTATTAAGTTAACAAACATTAAAATACTGCCTCTGGCTTCGCTAACTAAAGACAATCTTTCAAGAGCAGTTTTGCCAAACTTGATTGTTTGCTTGAAACTATCTGTACTTCAAGTTTGTAAACCGATATTTGGAAATATTGGATGAGAATATGATTTAAAAGGAAAAATTTATACAAAAACACTAATAGATATATAATATGAAAAATAGACCCAATGGATTGAACTCATTGATTACAACTTTTCAAAAAATATAGTCCCTGGAAGAGATTTGAGAATAATCTAAATTCCATGTTTTATGGAAAATAAACACCTAATCATAGTAACCAAGATGGTGCACTGCTTTTTATAGTTTGGGGAGCTCTTTCTTGTTGTTATTTATACACTTGTGTTTATTATAAAATTATCAAATATGAAGTTAATCTCCTTTATTTACAGTAGCTGAGAGCTAAACTGAATAGTATGTGCTCTAGCAGGGACAAAAGGAAGCCTGAAGCCCTGCCGACTCTATAGCAGAGTGGTCAGTTGTGGGATGAAAACGTCCAGCTTCTTCCTTCTGCTGCTTCTTTTAGGTTACCTATCCAGTCGGGAAGAGATTGCTTCTTATTACCACCGTCCCGAGGCACCTCTGGAAGCTAAGGTGAGCCTTAGGCAAGGTACTGGCTTTGAAGCAATACTGAGTTGGGCAAACTGTACCCTTTTCCTTATTTCTCTCCCACAGGGAATAAGTGTTTCAAGGGGAACAAAAGCTGAAGATAATTTCCCTTTAGCAATTCGCAGACTTCTTATATAGTGAGGCCACTGATTAGTGATTATATTTAATGTCATTACAGTGTGATAATAATGTAGCTTATGGCTTATATTTTGTCTGTCTTAAGGCGGCTCAGAGAACTCAGAGGTCACCCTGTATTTGATTCTCTTCCATCATTGGAAACAATAATTCATAAACACCAAATAATTAAAATTTTTTATTTTACAAATAGGATCTTTTAAAACTTTGTAGCTTCCCTCATTCACCTTAAGGTCACTCAGATGGGCAGATTGAGGTACTGTGGCATATTGAATTGATGGCAATGCCAAGTTTAAATGCCCTCACCTCTATTTTCTACTGCGTGAGGTTGACATTTCTTAACATAAGGGGTGCCCTTCATCTGTATTTCAGAGAAGAGTCATACTTCAAATATCTGGTCAAGAGTAAATAAATAACCAAGCAAAAAAAAAAAAACCAAGGTCATAACGATCTCTCATGGAAGTTGGCTGAGTCACAGCTGACCCAACCTTTTTTAAGTGGTTTGTTTATTTCTTTTAAGTGGCTAACATCTTCAACAACCTTTAGATATGGACATACATAAACATATGAATTTCTTTCATTTTTGGCTTAGTACAGTCCCTACAATACATAGAATTCGTAAGAGTGAGTCTCTTTTGCTCCCCACTCAGTATCTGACAGTCTCTTTTCTCCTGTTGCTGTTGGAACCCCTATCAAAACAAACCTTTTGTTTTTTTTTCGTCACAGGATGTTATTCTGACAAGTGGCTGCAGTCAGGCTATTGAACTTTGTTTAGCTGTGTTGGCCAACCCAGGGCAAAACATCCTAGCCCCGAGACCCGGTTTCTCTCCCTACAGGACTTTGGCTGAATCTATGGGAATTGAGATCAAACTCTACAATTTATTGGTAAATGACTTTTTAATTTTAGACACAAATGCTGAATTACTACTTCATAAAAATATATTAGCATTATCTTAGCAGAGAAAGATCTAGAAGTAGATGGTCGAGGCCACAAATATATTTATTTGTGTTACACCATTAGGTGAGTATTCCTCCTAAATTTTTCAGAATCATCTTAATCTTCCCTTTTCTTCCTCCCCAGCCAGAGAAATCTTGGGAAGTTGACCTGAAACAATTGGAATCACTGATTGACGAAAAGACAGCTTGTCTCATTGTCAACAATCCATCAAACCCCTGTGGGTCAGTGTTCAGTAAAAGTCACCTCCAGGATATTCTGGCTGGTAAGTCCTGTGGACTTCACTTGATAGGGATGGAGATGGGGATGGAATCCTTTAGCCATTTCCTGAAATAGGAAAAGAGTCATCACTAAGTTCCAAACCTACGATGGAGGTGGGGGAGCTCCACTGGGGTCTCTAGTGAATAGTGTGCCACTAGAATGATAGTACTTGCCTAAAAGAAGAAGAAAAAGAGATAATATTTGCCTCTTTACCACTGTCATCATGTAGAAGAGAAGGTTTAAAAGACCTAGTTACTTAAGTGGCAAATTTAAGCCTTGTACCCTAGAAGAGTATAGTAAGAATATATAGGATTTTATTTTATTTTATTTATTTTATTTTATTATTTTATTTTATTTTATTTATTTTATTATTTTATTTTATTTTATATTTTATTTTTATTTATTTTATTTTATTATTTTATTTTATTTATTTTATTATTTTATTTTATATTTTATTTTATTTTATTTATTTTATTTTATTATTTTATTTTATATTTTATTTTATTTTATTTATTTTATTTTATTATTTCATTTTATTTTATTATTTTATTTTATTTTATTTTATTCATTTATTTATTTATTTTTTATTTATTTTATTTTTATGTGAGGCAACCCTTGACTTAACTTCACAGATTGCAAGGACCTTGTCAGCTTACAATCCCTTATTTTCATTTTTTAATTTTTTTACTTTTTATGCCTATAGCACTTGGTCTTCCTAGGTGGTCTCCTATCCAAGTACTAACCAGGCCCGACCCTGCTTAGCTTCCGAGATCAGATGGGATTGGGCTCGTTCAGGGTAGTATGGCCGTAGACAAATATGTAGTTCTTAAAGAAGACAAAACACAAAAACATGAAATGCAAAGTACAGTAAGCTCAGGTAAATATTATGTGCAATGGCAAAAGTGATTTCAGCATGTTTCTCTTATTTTCAGTGGCTGCAAGGCAGTGTGTCCCCATCTTAGCCGATGAGATCTATGGAGACATGGTGAGTCTTGGGCAGGATATGATAATGTCCATTTCAGATTATTTCATGGGACCTTTAGAGATGGCATCTAAATAATTAGAAGCAACTCCTAATTATTTCGGTGCAGCAAATAAATACCCCTGCACTCTTCACAAACATATATATAGATCTACAACTACTCAGCCAGCTGTCTGAAATCCAAAAGCTATGACAATATGAAGATTTTTGGAATTCATTTGGTGGCAATACCTGACTTGGCCTGATATAAAGATATTTGTAGACTTTTATTTTTCCCACGTATGGACCTGTATGAGACATTGGCATGCTTGATTACGACTGCCGTCCAGAGAGCTTTGGGGTGTTACACGACATATGGTGCACATGCTATAGCACCTTTCTAAAATCCAAATAATTCTTCATTCTGTAATATATTTGGACCCAAGAATTTCAGATAAGTGATTGCGGACCCATATTTTATTTTTAAATTTATAGTCATTCATTCTCCAGTGCTGGCTGCAAGGGGTTGTACACATTACCAGGGCTAGGATCAGTTTCTTCATTTTAGGTTTCCTTTAATCCAGACTCAACACCAGGTCAAAAGCCTCTGGATAGTCTCCTTTGAAGCCTCTTGGGATCCCAGTCATGCTTCAGTGTAGGAATGAGCCCTTAAATCTGAGGCCCTGTACCTAGTGGTATAAGGAAAAGGGCAGGGGCCATGGGACTTGGAGGACGGTAAGCAAGAAGACAACTACAATAAGCTCCTCTTCTCCTCAGGTGTTTTCAGATACCAAATTTGAGCCTATAGCTACTCTCAGCCACAACGTCCCCATCCTGTCCTGTGGAGGGCTGGCCAAGCGCTGGCTGGTTCCTGGCTGGAGGTTGGGCTGGATCCTCATCCATGACCGAGGAGACATTTTTGGCAATGAGGTAAGAGCACCATGGTATGTCAAATTCAGGATATATATTTACTTCACATACACAGTGGTTAGGAGTTTGGTTTTTTTTTTCCTCCTTCTTCTTGGCCCTGTAGTTCTGGGTGCCTAGAAAGATGCTAGATAAAGGTAGTACTACATCCTCTCTAAACTCAGGTTTCCTTTACCCAGCTCTGTGAAGAAGCTCCATCTGCCTCGAATTTTAGGGCCACAAAAAGGGAAATGATAGCAGTAATATACCTAATATTGCTTGCAGGTGTACAATGTGCCAATGCTTTATGTACACTATTTTAATTTAATCCTCCTAACAACTCTGTGAGGCCTGTATTAGTATTATCTCCATTTTACGATCAAGAAAAATGCGGCACAGAGAAAGTTGTATAATTTTCCCAGAGTCACACAACAGGTGTGTAACAAAGCTAGGCTGCAAACCCAGGTGGTCTGATCTAAGAATGCCAGAAGGCACCATCACTTCCCCAGAGATTTATAAACTGATAGAAAGAATGGCCATAACATGAGTTCCCAAATCCAGGATGCTTAAGAAAGGCTAAGTAATGTGTTTGCTGGGGGCTTTTAGATCCCAAACGGGCTGGTGAAGCTGAGTCAGCGGATCATGGGACCCTGCACCGTTGTCCAGGGAGCTCTGAAGAGCATTCTGCGTCGCACCCCTCAAGAGTTCTACCGCAACACTTTAAGCGTCCTCAAGGTAAGGGCAGCCTGTGGCCTTCTGCTTTGGAAGTCAGAGAATGCCACCAGGGGAATTAATAATAATAGGTCCTCATTCCTGGAGCAATGTTCCATGATAGCGCTTCTCAAATCAGGAAGTAGCATCAGTGCAACTATCTGCCCATACATTTCTCTAACTTCTGGCAATTCACTCTGCTCCTGGCCAAAAGCTTCATGTGGCAGGGTTTTTTTCTTGTTGACTCCTTCTGCCAGTAGGGCAAACTTAGGTTTCTTACCTTTTGTGGGTTCTCCTTTTAATAACTTGTTTTTTCCCCTCTTACTTAACTTTTAATCCTTGATATCTCTCTGCCTCCTCTTGTAGTCCAGTGCTGATCTGTGCTATGAGGCATTGTCTGCCATCCCTGGACTCCGGCCGGTCCGCCCTTCTGGGGCCATGTACCTTATGGTAAGACTGTGTGTGGCAGGTGCTTCTGGTAATGGGAGGCGGGGCGGGAGTTGGGGGTCGGGGAAGCCAGCCTGCAGGGCTCACAAAGAGCTAGACTCCTGAGCATCATTTTAGGAATTATTTTGTTCTGAGTTGTTCCTCTGACATGATCTAAGCTCATTGTTAAACAAAACAAAAACAAATTGGGAATTAATTACTTAATACAGAGACCCTTTTTATATGTACACACAGGGAAAGAGGCTTTCTACACCATGGCAGTTCTCACCTGGGAATGATTCTGGTTCCCTAAGGGGGTTTGGGAATGTCCGGGGAATTTTGTTTGTTTTCAGAATGACTGGGGGATGCTGTCGGAGTTTTGTGGGCCAGGCATGCTAAATATCATGCAATGGATGGGATCGTTCCATGCAATCAAGAATTGCCTGGCCCACAATGCTAACAGTGCCTTTTTTGAGAAACACTGGCATTCTATTTCCAGCTTTCATTTATCAGCGTCCAGGAAGGAAACCTTCAATAAACTAAAATATTAATATAAATATATTCTCTTTCCTACAAAAAATCCCATGAGCTCATAAGTGCTAGAACTTACTTACCAAATTAGTCATTAGTTGTAGACTTTCAAGATATTTCTTAAAGCAGTCCCTACCTTAATTTCTGGTATAGGGAGTTGGCCTCTTTTTCCTCCTTCTGATAAGTTTGCTTCTCTCTGTTATTGATACAGGTTGAAATTGAGATGGAACATTTCCCAGAATTTGAGAATGATGTGGAGTTCACGGAGCAGTTATTTGTTGAGCAATCTGTCCTCTGCCTCCCAGCGATAGTGAGTGCTTATGTCTCTCTCAGGATGCTCTCAACAGTTCCTAGAGCCTCAGGAGCTCCCCCTGAGCTGGTCTTTAGCCTGACTTCCCCCCCAGCAAAGTGTTTTCTCGCTCGATAGGATTCAAACTGACGGGTCTCGACTTCTATTTAAAATTTGTTTCTCCCCATCATTATGCCATCCGTATCCAGAAGTAAAGGTGTGGCCAAATGTTCTAGGAGAGGGGAAGTCAGCCTTGTCCCACAAGTTCTTTTTAAGATGAATTAACTCAGTTATTGACATAGCACCTCATTGACTGGAACTGAGTGAATCGATAGCCCTAGTAAATGGTGTCACTGCTTCTTGCTGAGAGGGCGCTGGCCATTTTAGGGTGGTCCAGTATCAGACTCGATTGCTCTGAGAATAACAAGCTCTTATTTTTGCAGTGCTTTGAGTACCCTAATTTCTTCCGAGTGGTAATCGCAGTCCCCAAAGTGATGATACTGGAGGCCTGCAGCCGGATCCAGGAGTTCTGTGAGCAGCACTACCATCATGCTGAAGGCATACAGGAGGAGTGTGACAAATAGGCCTGAGTCTATGCTCCCGAGTATGTTGTATCCAGGAAGGGTTGCACTGGGCTCTGCTGTTCCTCAGGGCTTCAGGTGCCCCTACTGGGAGAGGGGTCTGAAAAACACATCGAGGTTCAGAATTGCCCCTGCCTACCCCCAGATATATCCATATACACACTCTGAATCCCAGATTCGCCTCTCCCTCTGCTCTGCTGGAGTGACTTACTCATTCATTAATTTGCCACCCACGACTATTTTTCTCAGTAATGGGCTTCGGTTTTGTTTCATTCTCCAGCTTCTCTCCCCAGTCCGCACCCTGTTGCGATTCTCTTCCTCCTTTGTGCCTTATTTGAGCCACATCCAGTGGGAGGCTTCCAGGAAATCGACAAATCATCCCTAGGTATTTGTAAACACCTGTTAACCTTTTCCCAGCTCTGGGGCAGTCCTGTCGAATCCAATGACTTGTGAAACAGAAGCAGAAATTCCTAGTAACTGTTGTCAATTTCCGAAAGTATGATCCCTGGAACTTTTCCCCAAAGAATCGTGTCTTTCATGTTCTCAGGTACCTGGCATATATGTTCAACTGTCTCTCAGCAAGAAAAGGCTATGCTGCACACACTAGGCACATACATTACTACACAGGAGAAGCCTATATTTTAAGTACCTTACAGGTCGAATTATCGAATCTGTTGGTGGACTAAATTCCTGGTACATCTTATTTATAATCTTATTTATTTAAAAATTTAGGTGTATTAACAAACAAGTTTATTTATTTAAAAATTTAGGTGTATTAACAAACAAGTTTCCTATACCACCTATACCAGTATCATGGCATCTGCAAATCCAGATGTTCCCTATGGGTCAAATTGTACAGCACCTTCCAAAGAAGCAGCCACTCTGACAGTCAATTGAGAAATGTTACATAGGAGGTGGTGCCAGTCTGTAAAAACAATCAGAAGTGGCAAGCGTGTCTTAATTTTTGTTAATGTTTCAAGCATGTCTCTCTTGAAACATCTACTTACTGATAACTGAAATTCAAAGTGTGTTACAAAATTCAAAGTACATTATGCTGTATTAAAAAATAAAGCTACTGGGAGTTTTTGCTTTGGCAGTGCATATACTAAAATTGGAACAATACACAGAAGTTGAACATGGTACTAACAATCCACATTCAACAGCTTATAAAAAGATTAAGCATATTAAAAAGATTTTTTTCCTGGAATGCAAGAATGGTTCAACATATGAAACATCAATTAATGTGGTATCCCACAATAATAGAATGAATGACAAAAACAATATGATCGTCTCAAGAAAAAAAAAATTTTTTTTTTTTTATCTGTATGAGATGATGGATGTTAACTAAACTTATTGTGGTAATTATTTCACAGCGTATGTAAGTCAAGTCCTTATGCTGTACACCGTATGCATGTCAATTATATCTCAATTAAACTGGAAAAAATTTAAGCTATGAAAATGTAAACTTTATGAGGGCAAGGATTTTTTCATTTGTTTTATTTTCTTCTATATGCTCAGTGCCCCGAACAGCCTCTGGCACAGAATAGGCACACAGTCCATATTTAATAAATGAAAGAATGAGAAAATACAAAGACTAATATATTGCCATTACTTTTTATCTTCTTGGTAAGTAAACTACAACAAGGAGATATTAAGATTAACTGAAGATATTAGTAGTGTAGAAGGAACAGTCAGAGAAGAAAGCATTTAGAAAGTTTACTTTCAAAGAGATGCAAAGAAGTGGTCAATAAACACTTGAAAAGTTGCTTAACATCATTAGCCTTTAGGCAAATGCAAATCAAAATCACAGTGGGTTCACACCCACTACAATGGTAATAATAATAATAATAATAATAATAATAATAATAATAATAATATAAATGTTGGCCAGGATGTGAAGAATTAGAATGCTCCTACACTGCTGGTAGAAATGTAAAATGGTTCAGCTACTTTGGAAGACAGTTTGGCCGTTTTTCAGAAAGTTAAACATATAGTTACCATGTAACCCATCAATTCCACTCCTAGAGAAAAGGAAACAAGAGAAATGAAAACTTATGTCCACATAAAACTTTTACAAAAATGTCCGTAGCTGGCTATACTAAAAACCATTGAGTGGTACACTTAAATGGGTGAATTGTATGTGAAGTCTATGTGAATAACACTGTTTTTCTTTTTAAAAGGTGCAAAGGAGTTAGACTTCAGGAATATCAATTCAAATATTTGGCATTTAAAAGAATTTCAGATTTTTAAAAGAAAGATCACAGGCCCATAAAATTACCAGTTCATTTATCTATTCATGGTAGAGAACAGTAACTTTTTTTCATATTATCTACAAAGACTGTGACATTATTTCAGATACTAGCATTCTAAATATCAGAGATAACACCATTATTTATTAGGGAGTCCACACTTGTAGAAATTACTTAGTTTTTAAAATTTCCTTGGGGACTGGAACTAGATAAGGTCACCTCATCATTATTGGTTCATTTCAGTGTACAAAGTGCTTATTTTTCCTGATTCTGACATGTCATAATAGAAGCATCAGTAAAGCATCAATTGGGCTTCCACATGGGGAACAATGAGAAATTTCTTTAAAAAAATCTGGGCTATTTATATAAATAGCAGAATTAGGTGGTATGCTACACTAGTGTTCTTTGAACTTTTTTGTTTATGTGTTCTCTAAAATAATTTTGAATTCCAACTATGAAAAATTTAAATATATATAGAAGTATAAACAATAGTATAATTAACACCCATATACCCATCACCCATTATCAAGATTTTGCCATATTTCTTCTTTCCTCCTCTTTCTTGTTTTCTTTGTTGAGAGATTATGAAAGAAATCCTAGACACGTGTCATTTCCTCTCATCCACCTCAGTATGAATCTCTAAAAACATAATTTCTTAATCACAATGCCACATCCATCAAATAATCAGATGTCTTCAGATGTCTCCAAAATGTCTTTTTACAGTTGGTTCATTCGGATTAGGATCCAAACAAAGTTCAAATATTACTTTTAGTTTTATGTCTCTTAAGTCTCTCTTAATCTTTTTCATGCCGTTGACTGGTTGCGGAAATGGTTGTCCTATGAAGTGTCCCACATTCTGGATGTGTTTGTTTGCTTCCTTGTGGGGTCATTTAACTTGTCCCTCTAAACCCCCAATCTCCATTAAATGGAATTTAGCTCTAGAGCTTGCATTCTCAACAGGGGAGATATTGGAAATTTCTCATTATTCCTTTTACCTCTTGATCTTGTATTTCTATTCCATTATTATTATCCCCCAATTTTATGTCAACATAATCTTTTTTTGTCCTTGAAAGTATCTTATTGATCATATTTCTTTGCAACAAAACTATGGACTGATGTGGCAGACTGCTAGATATTCTCCAATATACATTCTCTTCTTGTCCAATGTTAAAACTCTTGGGCTAGGTCCACTTTTCATGTGAATTTCTCAACTTAGGATCCCAGACCATTCAGGTAGAATACATTTGAACACCACACCCATGTGAAGGAATCCCTATGGTTACAGATTCTCACGGGAGAGTTGCTTTCTTCCCAGATGTCAGATCAAGGAAAAATATTTTTCAACTCATCCTTTCATTCACGCTTTCATGCAGCCTTTCATGCAGTCTGAATTCTAACTTTTTGTCTTACATGGGCCGAAGGACTCCTCTCCTAGTAAATTCCAAACCCCGTGGTTACTGAGACAGCACTAATGTAATCAAACTCTTATTATCCCGGTTTTCAGTCCCCTCTTTATTTATGCTCCTTGGGGAATTCCCTTACTCTCTTGCAAGTTTGTCTCTGAATCCGCAAATATGTTTGCTAGATTCGATCCAGCATGTCTAGGTGTTTTGAAGCCCAAACATTTTCACATTATCTAGCTTGTATTATTGCTGTAGAAATTTCCATACTTCATATAGCTCCCTCCAACTTGATGCTTCTTCTTTCCATTCTTTCCCCCTGGAATTCTTGTTCCATGGCAAAGACAATTCCCTTCCGTTCCCCAATTCTTTAGAACAGTTCCTCTACCTCTTTGCCTTAACTATGACTGGGTTGTTCACCCAAAGACACTGTCATCCTTACAGCCAATTCAAGTTACTTTTTTTCACATAGTCTAAATTCTAACTTATTGTCCTTTTAGGATCTCTGTTCTCTCAGACACACAATAACTATGCTTATTTAAAATATAGGCTATATTACTTCATACTGTGTACTCTCCTTTGTTCACTTAGGGCCTCGACATGTTAGAAATTTCAATATTTCTCTGGATGACCTGGCTAATACACAATGATCAACATCAAGGCCTCTTGCCTCTCTCAAACCTGAAAAAGATATGAATCCTACCCATTATGGCCAACTTCTCCCACAGCCACACACGTCATCATTCTGAACTAGACTATTTTACTCACCACAACCTGCTCACCTATCAACTCTCTGACGAATTTACACCTTGACCCTTGACTTTTATTTAGCCTTCTAATCTCTCCACACTTTCCCTCTAAGTTCATTAACTCCCTTAGACTGTTGCTTGTCTTTTTGTTTCTAGTATATACCCCTGGGGCAATGTTCACCCACATTCTTATAAGCCACTTCAACTTCTTAGCATCCTTATCTTTCTGTAGTATCTACCCTGCAAAGTCTTTACCCGAAATTAATCTAATCCTGGACCTTTTCCATTTCTATACTTAATAATAAGGTAAATCAGTGCCCTTGGTACATGATCTCCAGCCTCGCCGGGCCCCTGGCACTCCTTTGACAATCCTTTTACAAATACTGGAGAGCACCTCCTTAGAAGCCTGGAGTTGAAAATGGCAGAGCCACGTGATGGAAGGAGCTTGAGCGCCTGCATTAGTTTGGAGAAGAGTCATTTACTGAACATGTTCAGCTTTATTTGAGCAAGAAAGAAACTTCAATTGTGTTTGAGCCATCAGACATCTGGGAATTTGTTATAGCAGCTACCATTATCTTAACTAATGTAATGAGAAACCATTTTGAAATTTTAATTTTCATCAAAATAAGAGAAAGCTTTATTCAAAAATAGCAATATAAAACTTAATTCCTTTGTTTTAAAATACATCATCAATGATAGAATTTAAAATAGCACATGCCTGAATAGACATTTCTCCAAAAATGATACACAATTGTCAAAAAGCTCATATAAAGATACTTGACATCATGGGTCATTGGAAATGAAAGTCTCATATATATATAGGCATATATATACTTACATATATTTGTATATTTATATAGAAATATATATGTGTATATATATATATGTGGGAATTAGGAGGCTTTCCATATGTGCACATAGAAATCTCTCTCTCTTTCTCTTCTGCTACATAGTATTTCATAATATGGTTATTCCAAAATTTTTGCCCATAGATTTTGCCCATCACTAAGGGATTGCTTAATAGCTAAGTTAATTGCTTAATAAATAAAGTATAGTATAATTTGGGGAATACCAGAAGAGAAGCCCGGAGGCAGAGCAGCTTTCCCACGAAGCGGTGGCAGCAGACGTGCAGGCCGCTAGAAGAGGCTTGCCTGGCGGGAGTGATGGAGCCTGCCAGGTGCAGAAGAGCATGAGCCAGCCATCTTCTGACACTAGTGAGGATGGCACCACCGCTGGTGGGGATGCTGTACGTCTAGAAGCAGTGAGAATGACACTAAGGCTCTCCCCCCAGCCTCCGACTTGTCCCTCAGGATCCTCAGTCATCCCCTCCACTGCTCCCTTCCAATATTTCTGCATCGTCTCCTGTCTTCTCTTTAAGAAACATCAAATTCCCTGTCTGAGACCGTCTTACCCATGCTTTTGTAACCATAAGTTGATGGCTCCCAAATGGACATCTCTAGTCTAGACTTCTCTTCTGAATTTCAGACTTGCCCAGCTGACTGCTTTCTCCCATCTCCACTTGGAGGTCTCAGAAGCGCCACCAATTCTTCATTTCCAAGAGCTCACGCATATCTTCCCAAATCTGGCTTTCTTCCAGTGTTCCCTCTCTCGGGAATGGCATCTCCATCCAACTGCCCAAGCTATAAACCTGAGAGTCATTTTTAACATCCCCTTTTCCTCATTTTCCCATATCCAATTCTCCCAAATATCCCTTAGATCTGGCCCTTGCATCTTTACTGCTCACTCTAACCCAGGTTACCAATGGCTGTCTCAGCCTCTTAACTGGTCTAACCACATTTTTTCTGCTCAGCCATCCTCTCAACATTGCAGCCAAACTTTTTTTTTTTTAACCTGAAATCTGATTTTGTCACCTGCTTAAACCCTTTAATAACTTTCTTTTACTTTAGAAATCGAACAAAATCTCTAGCATGGCCTTCGGGGTCCTCCATGGTCTCATCCTGTCTGCTTTCCTCCATTCTCACTTTGTACCATGCACCTTCTAGCTCTTGGGGCTTTCCTACTCTAAAGAAGGTCATGCTCCCTCATGCCGTAGGCTTTTTTCTCACACTCTTTCCTCTGTATCATTAACTTCTATTTATTCCTAAAAGCACAACTCAGGGAAATCTTCTGACGCTCTGCTTTGGTCAACTTCCTTTTCCTCATTGCTCCTATCTCCTTTTTATTCCTTTGAGTGGTTCCAACATTTGGTTAACATCTGTCTCCTTCACTATGCTATAAACAATGTGAGTAAAGGGACTGCTGGTTTTCGCTTATCTTTCTCACCCAACAACTCATTTTGAATAAACGAATGATTGGGGGCATCATGACAACAGTGAATGGTGCTTCTTTACCACCTTTAGCCACTACCATTCTCTTGGACACACTGTAGACCATTGTCCTATCCTTTACTTCCTGGGACTGATGCAGAGGAAGAAGCATCTACCAGCCAAGAGCTTGTGCTCTAGAGATGGGGAGATGTGGGCCCATTTTCGTGCTGCCATTTATCAGCTATATAGATTCTTGGTCATAGATTCTCTATCTCTCTGAACCTCAGTTTCCCAGTCTCTAAAAGAGGTTTACCACTTACTTCACAAGGCTGTTTTTTTTTTAAGTCAAACCCAATACATTTAATATTTTTCAAAAATATCTAGTACACTGTCCATTTCCAAAGTTTCTAACTGTCCCACAATGGCTTTTTTCAGCCTTTTCGTTTCGAATCTAGATCTAGTCAAAGTTCACCCATTGTATTTGGATGTCATATTTCTGTAGTCTCCTTTAATTTAAAGCAGAATACCTGACTTTTAAATATTTTTTACCTTTCATAATAGTGATCATTTTGAAGAGTTCAAGCCTGTTGTCTGGTCGAATATCCCACATTCAGCTTTTGACTGTCCATAAAACCTTATTTTTCGCCTAGTCCCCTTCAGTCTTTGCTTCTGGGCAAATACACAATATTCCTTCAGTCTTTGCTTCTGGGCAAATACACAATATTCCTGACTACACTTTCCCACCACAAGTGCCTTTTGGTGGGACTGGTAGTGATTACTACCTTGAGGCTACTTTTTAAAAAAAATTTTATTAGGAAACTTTCAAACATACACAAAGGTAGAGAGAGTAGAAGAATGAATCTCAATGTATTCATCACTCATTTCCAAAAATGGTCATTTTGCCAGTTTGTCCACCCCCCCCCCCCGCTTTTTTTTTTTTTTTCTGGTACATTTTGAAGCAAATTCAAGAAAGCATATAAATTCACCCATAAATACTTTCATATGGAATATCATTAACAGAGACTTTGTTTGTTTGTTTGTTTAACACCTAACAAAATTAAAAACAATGTCTTAATGTTATCTAAAAGCCAGAGCTTTGGAATTGCTTTTTGAATTTTATCCTTTGGGCCTCTTTTCTTTTTCCTACCACACAGGTCCATGAATTCTACAGGGGCCATTTAGGAAAACATTTCACTTATGAATTCTCCTTGTTCTGTTGGTCCAGTTTGGCAGGTAAGTGCTAATGGCAGATGCATGCTGTTGGAGATAGTAGTTACTGGTTCAGTATGTCCAAAAATTGTTGAGGTGCTTCTCAGACTGTACACAAATCTCCTGGGGGTCATGCAAAATTACAAATTCTGATTCCATAGCTCTAGAATGGGGCCTGAACTTCTGCATTTCCTAACAAGCTTCATTGAAGGTGAAATCTTGATATTTTGGATGTAGATGATAAGAAGGAAACAAGCTAAATTATACCCGAAGTCTTTTCCGGCACTTAAGTTCTTTGGGTCTTTGAGTCTAATCTCTAGCAGTTGCTAAGCACAATGTCTCCACCCCTGTATCTGGGAAGAAATAAAGCGAGCTTGAATGAACACTTCAAAACCTCCCCCCAAATTGCTGTAGGTTCGTTCTGATTTCTCCTATATAATCAACAGTCCTAGTGTCTAGTTCAATGCACAGAAGCCAGACTGTCACACAGACTTTGTTCTTACTTTTTTTTAAAAAAAATACTTGTTATCTAAGCAGCCAAATGTGTAGTTAAAAGCACAAATGGACCAGCCTATGGAAGTGTGGCCCAAGAATTTAAAATTTTAATAAGCACCCAAGGGATGGAGACTAGACTGAGTGATGGAGAAGTTATTTGTAGGTGAGGAATGGGAGGAGTGGTTAGAAAGTTTCAAACAAATTGCCCGTGCTTTCCTCTTAGACTTGTCATGTTGGTGTAGAATTTGGTCAGTCAGCCACCACATATTTATTGAGCATCTACTGCGGGGATACACAAGACAGAAACATCCTGGTAGAGGGGGAAACAAAATAAACATGCAAACGATTAACTAAGACAACTTCAGGTAATGAAAAGTGTTATACAAAATTGTAAAAGAATTAAAACAGACCCGGGTTCTCCATGGTTCAATCTTTACCATTTTTCCTTTTTCTTTCTTTCTTCTCTCCTTTCCTCTTTTCTCCCCTTCCTATCTCTCTTTCCCCTGAACCTTAACTAGCATTCAGTGACCAACAGGGCTTACAAAGATAGCTCTCAAAAGAACTGTTTCAATAGTTACCAAAATAGCATTGCACCAATAATCATGAGAAAGAGGCATGAAAACTGCAACATATCCCACTTGTTTCAGCTGCAAAGTTTTGCAGCAGTTACAAATAAAGGAAATTGCGACTTGGGACAACATCATAGCCATATACCCCTCTCTCAAGGAGTAACCTAATTTTGAGTCATCTTAACCTCTGAGTCACTTTACCTTTTTGTTTGTTCCTTGACAGAATCTAATAGAGGACATTTGAAGGGGGAGAGACTGCTTTAGTTAAGACGATCAGGGAAAATATCTCTGAGGAGGATTCATTTGAATTGAGACTAAATAATGAAAAGTCATTATTTAGGTAATTTGGGGTAGACTTCCCTAAGTAGGAACTACACGTGCACGGGCCAGGAAAGTGATAGCAAGAAGGGAACATGGATAGAGGAGGGTGAATGTGGAGAGAAGGGCTGTGTGTGGGTTGGGAAACCACTGGATATTTCTGTTTCGCTTGTTTGCTTTAATGGCTTTTATCAAGATATAATTCACATACGGTTCACCCACTTTAGGTGTACAATTCAGTGGTGTTTGGCATATTCACAGAGCTGTGCAACCATCACCATCATCAATTTTAGAACATTTTTATCACCCCCAAAAGAAATCCCATACCCATTAACATTCACTCTCTACCTCCGCAGCCCACGCTCACTGTCAGCCCAAGGCAACTACTAATCTACTTTCTGTCTCTATGAATTTGCCTATTCTGGACATTTGATGTAAACGGAATCATACAATATGTGGTCTTTTGTGTGTGTGTGTGTGTGTGTTTTAATATATTTAATGCTGTCAAGGTTTATTCATGTTGTAACATGTATCTGTACTTCATTCCTTTTTGTGGCTGAAAAATATTGCTGTATAAATTTACTATTCTTGTTTATTCATTCATCAGTTGATGAATGTTTGGGTTGTTTCCACTTTTTGGCTATTCTGAATAATGTTGCTATGAACGTTCATGTACACATTTTTGTGTGGGTATATGTTTCCATTTTTCTTAAGCTTATACCTAGGTCATAATTGCTAGGTCATATGGTGACTCTGTGTTTAATATTCTCAGGAGCTGCCAAACATTTCAGCCATTTTAGTGGGTATCTTAATGTTGTTTTGATTTGCATTTCCTTAACAACTAAGGATTTTGAGCATCTTTTCATGTGCATTTTGGTCATTTATATATCTTCTTTGGAGAAATGTCTGTTCATATCCTTTGCCCATTTTTAAATTGGATTGTCTTTTTATCGTTGAAGTATAATAGTTCTTCATATATTCCAGATATAAGTTCCTTATCCGATATGTGATTTGCGGATTTTTTCTCCAATTCTGTGGGTTGTCTTCGATGGTTTCTTTTGAAGCAAAAAAATTTTTAATTTCGATCAAGTCCAACTTACCTCTTTTTTCTTTAGTTGCATGTGCTTTTGGTATCATATCTAAGAAACTATTGCTTAATCAAAAGTCATGAAGATTTACTTCTATTTTTTCTTCTGAGAATCTTATAGTCTGAGCTCTTACGTATCAGCTTATGATCCATTTGAGTTAATTTTTGTATATGATGTGAAGGAGTGGTCCAACTTCATTGTTTTCACATAATGACATCTAATTGTCCCAGCACCATTTGTTGAAAAGACTGTTCTTTCCCCATTGAGTGGTCTTGGCACCCTTATCAAAGATCATTTGACCATATAAACAAAGGTTTATTTTGGGAGTCTTCTATTCTATTCTATTCTATTCTATTCTATTCTATTCTATTCTATTCTATTCTATTCATCTATTTGTCTGTCATTATACCAGTACCACATTGTTTTGATTACTCTAGCTTTGTAGTAATTTTTGAAATCAGTACTTTTTTTTTTCTTTACAGTATTTTAGGATCAGCTTGTCAATTTCTGCAAAGAAGTCCACTGGGATTTTGATAGGTATTACACTGAATCTATAGATCAGCTTGGGGAGTATTGCCATTTTAACAATTTTAGTCTTCTGATCTATGGACACAGGGTAGCTTTCCATTTATTTAGATTTTTAAAAATTTCTTTCGATAATGTTTTATATTTTTCAGTATACAGGTTTTGTTTTTCTTTTGTACAAATTTATTCCTGTGTACTTTATTTCTTTTTGATGCTATTATAAATGAAATTATTTTTCAAATTTTATTTTTGGATTATTTGCTAGTATACAGAAATAGGATTGGTGTTTGTTTATTGATCTTGTATCTTGAAATCTTGCTAAACTCCTTTATTAGCTCTCATATTTTTTAGTGGATTTCTTATGATTTTCTGTGTATAAGATTATGTTATCTACAAATAGAGATCATTTTATGTCTTCTTTTTTCATCTGGATGTCTTTTATTTTTTGCCCTATTGCTTTGGATAGAGCTTTCAATATATTATTGAATAAAAGGGTGAGAATGGACTTCCTAGTCTGTTCCAGAGGGCGGGGGGAAGCATTCATTCCAGTGTGATGTTAGCTGTGGGTTTTTTATAGAAGCCCTTTTTTTCAGTTTGAGGAAGTTCCCTTCTATTCTTAGTTTATTGAGTATTTTTAATCATAAAATGTTTTTGGATTTTTTCAAGTGCTCTCTTTTTTAATGCACCCATTGAGATAATCAAATGTTTTTTGTCCCTTATTCTATTAATATGGTGTATTACATTAACTTATTTTCCAATGTAAAATCAACTTTGCATTCCTGGGATAATTCCCCCTTGGTTGTGGTGTATAATCCTCCTTATATGTTGCTGGATTCAATTGACTAGCATTTGTTGAGGATTTTGTATCTATATTTCTAAGAAATATTGGTAGGTAGGATTTTTTGTAACATGTTTTTCTGGTTTTTGTATCAGAGTAATACTGGCCTTATAGAACAAGTTGGAAAGTGTTTCCTCCTCTTCTATATTTTGAAAGTGTCTCAGAGGATTACTATTAATTCTTTAAATGTTTGGTGGAATTCACCAGTAAAGCCATCTGGGTTTAGGATTTTCTTTGTGGGAAGTTTGGAATTACTAATTCAATCTCAATACTTGTTATAGGTCTTTCTAGGCTTTCTATTTCTTCTTGAGTTAGTTTTGTTAGTTTGTTTCTTTCTAGGACTTTGTCCATTTGTCTGTTCATAGTATTCCCTTATAATCTTTTTTATTTCTGTTAGATCAGTAGCAATATCCCTTTTTTTCATTTCTGATATTAGTAATTTTAGTCTTTTCTATTCTTGGTCAGTCAAGCTAAAGATTTGTCATTTTGTTGACCTTTTCAAAGAATTGAATTTGATTTCATTTCTTTTTTTTCCCCGTTCTCCATTTCCTTAATTTCCACTCTAATTTTTATCATTTTCTTCTTTTTGCTTGTTCTGGATTTAATTTGCTATTCTTTTCCCTGTTCCTTAAGGGGGAAGTTTAGTATATTGATTTGAGATCTTTCTTTTAAAAAAATATTGGCATTTATAGATAAAAATTTCCATTTAAGCACTGTTTTAGCTCCATTCCATAAGTTTTGGTACTTTGTGTCTTTATCATTATTCATTAAAAAAAACACAACTTTCTTTTATTGATATTCTCTGTTAGATGAGGCATTGTCGGTATACCTTCCTTTAATTTTTTAAACATGACATCTTTTTGTTCTTTGAACATATTTATGATGAGGGCTTTCAAATCTTTGTTAAGTCCAACATCTGGGGCCCCCTCTAAGGCAGTTTCTGTTGCCCGCTTTCTCTTCCTTCTCCTTCCTGTTTATGGTCACACTTTCCTGTCTCGTTGCATGTCTCATAATTTCTGTTGAAAACTGGACATTTCAGTAATACATTGCGGCATTCCTGGATATTGATCCCTCTTTGGCCTGAGACTCGTTTGCTTATTCCTTCAGTGACTCGGCCGGAGTAGTTTATGGACATCTATTTCCCCCAAAGGTGCAGTCTCTGATGCTGCTCCTCAGAAAGTAAAGCCTTGGCCCTGCGCACAGTCCCTCTGACCCCCAAGGGTTGTTATAGTTGTAGCAGTACTGTCTTTATCTGTTTTTCCCCGAGTCTGTTAAACTTACCATGCTTTTTGCGGGTATCAGTAGTTCTTTTCTTTCTATTGCTAAACACTACAGTATGATATGCATTTACCAATTTTTTTCTCCATTCTCCAGTTTGAAGTCCCCTGGGCTATTTATTAGAGAACACAAGGCAGAGAATCAATATCTAATTTACCTGTTATGTAGGCCCCTGTAGGTAGTAGCCAACCTATGAAGACGGCATGAAGAGACACGAGAACAGTTAGGAGACTCTGGCAGCAGTTCAGGGGATATTTAAGGCTAGTTTGGGTGCACATTGCACCAGTGGAGGTGGTGAGAGCTGGTCTGACTCGATAGATTTTTTAAGTCGGGCTGATAGGATTTGCTGATCAGTGGGATGTGGAAGGTGAAAGAAAAAGAATCAAAGATGACTCAACCCTCCAAGCCATTCCTTTAACCATACCTTGCCAATATGATGATGGAGAAACAATAAAAAACAAGCTAGAAATTTTCTCCTTGGAGATTTGGCTAAAAACTAATTGGAAGGCAATCAGCAAGTATTTGCCAAATGCTTCCAGGTGGCAATTGATAAGTTCATATGCTGTACCCTATGAACACATGAAACTCCTCAGAAAACCAGCATAATTTGCAGCTTCTCTTGCTACGGTAATATCACTATTACAAATAAAAGTCAACTTAATTTTCGAATTTCTGATTTATCCCTCTGCCACCACCCCACTTGACCCAGCACTTCTAAGCTTCTGGCTTTTAAGATTCAACTTCCTTCTTTCTCTCAAACAGGAAACTTTTGACTGTCAGTTCTTTCTTATCTGAATCTTTAAACATGTCACTGTATTTCTCAAAATAGAAGGTTCTGTGATTGGCCTTTTATCTAAGTATTACATGAAGAATGAGCCCTTTATAAATTATGCAGATGAGATCAGATTTCATTCATTAAACAAATATTTACTGAATGCCTACAATGTGCTAGGAACAGTGCTAGATATTGGTTATACCACAGTGAATAAGACAGTGTCTGCCTTCAAAGAGCTCAAAGAACACATAAATTATAGTGTGATATAGGGTTTTATTATAGTGTGATAAATGTTATGATAAAAGAAAGCCCGTACAAGTGGCATGCAACAGAGGCTTAAGGGTAAAACCAGGAAAAACTCCCAGATGAGATGTTTTATTTGACAACTGAAGGATTGATAAAACAAGCCAGAGAAATTGGGGTGGAACAGAATAGGGCATTCTAGATGGGAGAAATAGCATGATCTAAGATCCGGATGTGTGTACCAATGTGGTACCTAGGTAGAACTATAAATTTGAATTGGGGGAGGCGAGCGGAAGTAGCGTCTAAGAAGGAGTTATAAGAGAGGGACACAGGGGCCATATCATGAAAAGCTTTCTAAACTATATTAAGTAATTTGAATTATAGTTTAAAAGCTTTCTAAACTATATTAAGTAATTCAGAAAGTAACTTTCTGAATTTTTAATACAGTGTTGATACTGAATCGAAGCGGACAGCTTGGAGGCAGGAAGACCAGTCAGTGGTTCAAGAAAGAGATGATGGTGGCATGAACAAAGCAGAGGGACAGATGTGTGGCATGGTCTAGGGCGGAGGAAGGGAAAATTTAGTATGCAGTGTTTGGACATGTTGAGTCTGAGCTATCTTTTGAGATGTTCAAGCTCTCATCGGTGATTAGATTTATAGATCTGGAGCTCAGAGAAGACATACATCAGAAACATACATTCTTGGATCATCTACATGTAGTTAGTTTTTAAAATCATGGACATAGGTGTATTTAACTGAAATGCTATATTAAAATCTCTTTACTCTCTTTACATATTTATCATTACTTTTTCATCCATACGGCATTTAAAAAATAACCTTTCTCTGAATGACCAGGAACGTTTATGCAGAAAAGAGGCATAGTCTTCGACCGAAATGCCAGGGTATTGGGGGTCTCCAGCTAATACCTATTAGAGATGTATTGTTAACTGGTTGATGTCACTCATTTTTATATTCATTTTTAATTTTGCTTTGCTGGTCTGTGAAAGTAAATCAGTGGAAGTCATGATAATATACATAGTGAAATTAATTTATATTTAGCTTGGGTTTAAATCGCATAGTAAATTGTAAACTTTTTTGAGAAACATATTACAGACAATACAATGGCAGATTTTTGCACAAAAGTAATCAGAAGTTGGTTCTACCTTCCCATCTCTCTACATCGCTAGTATTCTTAAGTTGAAAAGAATAGTTTTAATTAAAATTTATTAAAAACTTAGCAATTGCTCTCATTACATAGAAAAAGAAGCCACCATAGTAACAGTTAAATTACAGTCAAAGTCCCTTTCTTTCAAAACTATCCCCTTCTTACCCTCCAAAAAATTATTTAAAATTTTCAACTCTCTTTTCTTTCCAAAGTGGAGGCTTAGGGCAGTTGCTCAATTTTTTTTTTTTATAAAAACATCAATTGCTATCCTCCAGTGAGGTATTTCAGTACATTTTATTTGCTCTAGACGTGAGAGTTCATTCCCCAAACCTCAATACTAGCCCTGAGAAATTTGGATTAGGTTCATCCCTCATCTGTATCTAAATATCCTCAGACCCCATGCAGCTAAATAGGCTGAGGAGGCAAACAGATGCCTTTCTGTTGCTGGAGTTTGGGGATAGAACAGATGTCTCCAAATTAGAAGGATGTTTAGTAGAAGGCATCTTCTGGACTAGTCATAGGTTCTCAGCTCCCCAAGCTCCCCACATCCCGTAGGTGGTGTACTGCCACTCTCATTGAATTCTAGTGTCAGCCACCTGAATGCATCGACAGGATATTGTCCCATTGCTTACTCAAGCTCACTTGACACTGGGTCAGATTTTTAGAGAAGTTATACAGCATGATTTTATGCTAAACTGTCTCAAGTTTGTAGACAAGAAGCATTTGCCTGGGAGATCCTAGGCTCTTGAGGAGTGCCTAGCATGGCTTGGGTTTGAATGTTAGAATAAATTCTTCACTCCTTTAAAGCCACATATAAATTAACCACAAAGACTCAGCTGGCAAAGGTAACACTACTCAAGCATCTCAATTGCTGGCAGAGCCCAAGAGTTACTTAGCAGAGTTGGAGCAGGAGAATTTTTTTCTTATATTGAGGGAGTTTTATGAGGTGAGGACCACGTCAGAAGTGGGAGTTCGAAATGATAGTATCTCTCAGGTTTGGACAAAGTGAAATATTTAAAAAGTTAGGACTCAGAGATCCACAGAGTTCCAGACAGATACAGATTTCCTTCCCATTCTTTGCAACATGAGGACAGCGCCAACAACAGGAGTGAGTGGTATAGATACTTGGCATGCCCTGAAAAGTCACCTGTCTTGCAGCAAGAGGGCCAGCAGTGTTGCTGCCCAGTACAGAGTGAACTTATTGCCAGGCTGGCCATAGAAGAGTCACCCGGTCATTTGATACATATATGGAATCCCATTTCTGGCCCTGGGAGAGTCCAATTCCAGCAAATTGGAGATAGGGCATGGCAAAATAAAGTTTTAACTGATGCTTCTGATACACGACTAGATCTGGGGAATGCTGCAAAGACTGGGAGAAACAACTTTTCTTGTGAGGAGAGCTGACCAGGAAGAGCTAAATAGCACCAAATCATACTAGAACTGAGGTCCTCTGGCTGAAGGATCAGATTAAAAGAACTCTTTATCCAGACCCGAGAGTGATGCATATGGGATTATTACAACTAAGGTCTGGCACAAGAAAGAAAGGGCTTAGTTGCTGGTCTACTTTCTACAAATTCTTAAGAGGGCAATGTATCAATCGGTTATTGATCAGTTTAGATTTAGCTTATCATCTGACACCAAATATTGTCTTGGCAACTTTTCTATGTGTAGGTGATAGATAATAGTAAAGTATTAAAAAAAAACTATAAAAACGATTGTGCTTTTAGGTTAGGATCCCCTAAGAATGAGTGTTTAAGTAACTAGAAAGCATAAAGGGACACTCCAAACAGAATCTTAGTTTAGAACTTTTATTTGACAGATGGCAGCTTCACAGGTCAAAATCTCCTATGTGTGAGGAAAACACTGAGGGGAAATGACATCCAAATCGGGTCCAGGCACGATGAACTTAAGAGCTTGCTCAATTGTGCAGAGATTTTGTTTCGTATTTGTGATAACCACTAGCCATAATGGCCAGGCTTCTCGGTAAGCATCCAGCCCTGTTCCCCATCCTCTTTTCAAATCCACCAGGAGCTCTGAGGGCTCAGAGTTCACACCCCTGTGGAATGTACTGGCTCTCCACTGGAAGACCCATTTTGCTGTTTTGTTTTGTTTTGTTTTGTTTTTTTTCTGTCCTTACCTTCTCCCACTGGGCGAGATGTGGACAAAGAAGTTAATAATAGATTTAGTCCACTGATACTGTGCGGTGCCAAATAGGACCGCAGGCCATGGAGACTCTGAGGTCTACACAGATAGCAAGGTGGTGGAATGTGCCGCTCACATAAGGTTACTTTTTTTCTGGATGAATAAAGACACAAAAATTTTTCGGTTTGCGCATGTGTGGGCACAACCCGTGCTCTCGTGTACCAACATAATTAAGACTCAGAAGCAGCCTTCAGTTACTGTGGGTGAAGCTGGTGCCAGGTGGGGATAGAGCCTCCTCGGCCTGTTTGGTAGAATTGCCCCAAGGGGTCCAGGCAGACAGAAGATCCAGCGTTAGGTTTCTCTGCTCTTGCTCAGATCCCACGAGGTTGTAGCCTAGCAAATTCATGGTATCGCGACATACTTTTTGAAGTTGAGACACCTTTCCATAAGGCAAGGACCAGCGCCAGGCCTGGGAGACGTTGAGGGCGTTCCTGGAATTCGTGTGGAAGGCGTGACTACCCATGCCCTTGCCTCGGGTGATGTTCAGCACCCAGGTCTGGAGCCAGGGCAAGAATTTCAACCCTGCGTATTCGTACATCCGGGCAGTCTGGGCCAGGGGGTCGCGGACCAGGTCCTCATAGCGCATGAGCAGGTAGCGCTGCTTCAGGACCTCGGGCAAGGACTGCGCAGCCCTGTAGATCTCCAGCTGGCTTTGGCAGATGACCTGCATCGCGTAGTAGGGTTGGTCCTCCTTCTTGAGTTTCTGCCACTCCTGTCCCATCACAATTTGGCTGTCAGTCTTGAGTTCCTGCGTGGTGTGTTCTCGGGAACGGAACACTGCCCGGGGGTCGCGGACCAGGTGCACGATGTGCAGATTGAGGGAAGGGTCCCTCAGCAGCGGGTAGAGCACCTGCAGGTTGAAGAAGCGCACCTCCTTGAGCACCACGTGGCGATAGCTGCGGCAGGCCTTCTCCACCCCCTCGAAGGGCTGTTTGTTGCACAGGAGCTTGCAATGAGCTTGGGATATAATCATATCCCGCGGTAAGATGTTGCAGGCAGGCGGGGAGCACAGGGCCCGGCTGCTGTCCCACTGGAAGAGGCTAGACTGTTTTCGCGGGCCGGGTTTCATATAGGCGTCAAAGACACTCATGTCACACAAAAAGATGGCACGTATCAGATCCCTCACTGCCATATGCAGCCTCCAGGGGGTGCTTTGTGTGAAGCTCATCCAGATATGCCAGGCAGGCTCCATCAGGTAGAAGACATCTGGGTGCTGTCCAAAAAGCTGCCCCACAAAAGAAGAGCCAGAGCGCCATGAAGACAGGACCAGCAAGTGCATGGGCTTGAGCTCCTTCCTCTTAGGCAGGGAGTTAGGGTTGTGGTTGTACAGATAGATGAGAAGCGCTAAGATGGCCATCTGGGAAACCAGGAACAACAGCAGCCTCATTTTGGGGAGCCGCATCATCATGCTGAAGTGGAAGGCCTTTAAGGAACAAGGAGAAGGGCTGTGTTAGTCTGCTGTTTCGGTGTCTGCCTCCCATTCCCTTTCGAGCCAAAGCCACCTTCTCCCTGACTCCCACCAAGGAGCAGTGTCGAGTGCTGGAGCCTTCTTACAACTAATCGTGCAAATCCTTCTTGGAATAGATTCCTGTCCCTTGTAGTTAGTGAGTCAATAGGTTCTATTTATTTTAGGCTCTTTCCTTCCTCCTTCCTGGTCTTTTTTGTCCATTGAGCTACCACAAATGTCTGAACTCTCACATTTCATCAATGGAGAACAGCGCCACTCTGGCACCCTGGTGACTTGCATGTCTTCACACAGGCCACCAGGAAAGCTTTACTGTAGTCTGACCCAAGTGATTCCTTCTGAAACTAAGGAAGATAAGCTGGCTTGTGAGGAACTGCCATGAGGCCATCACCCACTTCCCTATCTTGAGATTGCCACAGGTTATGGCAGCAGGCTATAAAGCTGCTAGGCTTTAGTTTGGAGTTGTCTCTTCAGTGTCATCTGGTCTCCTCTGATTTGGTTTCATCCTGTGGGACTAGAAACGTGAGGAGCTGACCCAATGCCGACCTCACATACATGCAGGTAATACATTATCTGAAACTATTTAGGTTGAATAGTTGTCTCCTTAGCAGCCAACTCTGTAAAGTGTGGCAAGCCAACCCAAGAGGGGCCGCGGTAACACTTGTGGCCTGCGGGCAACTGCGCTGCTGCTCAGGGAGAATGCCCCGAGCACCTGGCACCACGTGCTCGGGGCTGCCCAGTATGGTTGGTCAGGTTGCGCACTGCACAACCTCAGGGAATGCTGTCTCATCAAGAATTTAGATATTTATTATTAAAAAAAAATGTTCTGGATGTTCTGGTAGGTGAGAGTAAAGTATCTTGGTCCAACGGAATACGTATATTAGGATGATTCGCCAGTTGTTAGATGTTAAATAACTGGAGGAATGAATTTCACTTTGTAATTTGCACTAAAGCTCCTAGAGACTGGTGGCAACCCTGAGCGTACTCCCATCACGATCGGGGCTCGCTTTTTAGAAAAAGACTATGGTTCCCAGAGCCACACTAGAATATCATTTCAAGGGCCATCTTAACCTTTTTTAAGGGTTAAGATGACTCTGGATCATTTGGGGTGACTTCCTGGCACAAATAACTGTTAGGAGATAAAATAGCTGTTTTACAAAGTGTAAAACATTAATAGTTGCAAGGTGCTAATTTGCATATCACTATATACCCCAGAAATTCTTCCTTCAAGCTTTAATAAAGAAGAGAATATATATTTCTAGACAGTAACTGGAACTGGATTTAGAGTTTGCTATTTTCCTGGTGACAGTTCTTATGGTCAATTTAAAAAAAGTTTTTAATAGGTAATAGATACATGGTTCAAATTGTTTTAAAAGGTATCATTATTATGGACATTAAATCCAGATTCAGAATTTTAAAAGACTTCCTAAGATTCTGCATGCAGAAAGGAAATAAGGAGAGTACTTGCCAGCCTGTAGCCTAGCCTGTCACACTCCATCCAGGCCTTTTAATATATCAAATGATAGGCGAAGGGAAATTCTTTGACAGTCAGTTGTGTCTGTGGAAGAGGCCTATAGTCATAAATTAGAAATCCTCTAGAGCTACTTGTAAACAGGGGCACTGGGCAATGACATATTTTTAAAAAGGATCACAGTCTTGTTCTGGGGGAAAGAACGCCTAAAAATTTCATCAGCTGCTGAATCAGTAACCTCTTCTCTATTTACTAACAGCTAGTATTTACCTATTACCTGGCGTTTTGTCATGACTGTCAGTGAAAAGTCTACTTCCAATCCCAGTTTTCCATCATTTCTCAGCTTGCCCCCAGCTAGCAACTGGGTTCATTTTTTATGTGTCCTTTCATTGCTTTATGCATACACAAGGAAATTCAAATGCATATATATTTAATTTTTCCTTTCTTTGTAATACAGACAGTAGCAAGTTATCCATACTGTGTTGCCCTTTGTTTGTTTGTTTGTTTTTTTAACTTAACAATATGTCTTGGAGAGCTTTCCATGGCTGTATATAAAGTGTTTCCTCCTTCCTTTTTACCACTACATAGAATCCTATTGTATGGATTACCACACTTTATTTAACGAGTTTCATCATTGACTGGCTTTTGGGTTATTTCCAGTCTTTTGCCATTTCAAAAACTTCGGTAATGACCTTTATGTTTACACATCATTACACATATCCGTATGTAAGCTAAATCCCCAGAAGTGGAATTGCTAAGTCAAACAGTATGGATATGTGTACTTTGAGCATTTTATTGCTCAAACAGCCTTCATACTGCTCATAAACAAGTATGTCCAACGCTTCAGAGATTCTAGGGAGTGCATTTTAGAGGAAGAGTTGGGCAGCCACCGATGCGACTCTTGGAGTTTGTAGCTCACTTCTTAGAGAGGTAGAGCATTCTTTGCCAGTTCACGGGCTTCCCTTGGAAGTCCCCTGAACCTTCTGGGAAATGTATAATGACCCAAGCCAAACCTTGTGTGGCAGTGGCACAGAAACCCGTCTCTTCCATTCATTACAACAATGCATTTCCTCCATTCGTGCCAAAAGGATCCAGTGAGGATCATCTTTCCTTGGTGGCCAAATAATGCTTTGCTATATGCCAGGAAAATGTCAATGATGGTAATTCCTGTCTTGGCCGCGAAGGTTAGAACAGGAACAGCTAAGATGTACTCCTAGTTTGTTTGAACTTGAGCCTAAGAGGAAATGATTAGAAACTAGGCCATTGTTGACAATGGCCCAAGAATGCCTCTCTCCTCAAAAACTGAAGAGAGACTTCAGCAAGAGATCGTCTCCCAAAGGCAGTGTGAGTGTGAGGGAAAGTTTGGAACGAAGATAGGAAACGATGGAACAACAGAGAGAAGAAAGTAAAGAAGTGAGAAACTTAACCTGCGCACAGTTTTCAGGAAACTGGGATAGAAGTTTATAAGCAGAGTCTCTAATCAACTCAGGAAAAAGCTAACATTTCCTAGGGATTAGGAGTGTAAACCTTTCAGAGTTACTGCCTCCCTCCCCCTCTCCTGGCTTTGAGCCATCTCAGTGTCCTGAGTGGGCTCTATGGCTCTGAGCCCTCCTCGCCTGCCATTAGCTCCTGGCCTCATGCCCATTCTCCCCCAGAGCTGGAGCCTGGCCTTCTAACTCTGTCCTCACTTGTTCTCGGGCTTTAGTTGTCCATGGTTCTCAGGAATTCCCATGGAAACCCTGTGATTTCTTTCTCCGCGTTTTCTTTTCCATGGGCACTTTCCCTGGCCAGAAAGAAAATATGCTTTTGTAAAGTGGGTACCATCTCTTGTCACTGGGATCTAGACACACCCTGGATCTAGGGAACCCATGACAGGGCTAAGTAGAACAGCTAGGGAATACTTTAAAGCGTGTCTTGGGCAAAGCTCATCTCTGCAAAGATTGTAGTCAGTGGTAGAGGTGGATACTCTTGAGACCCTGGGAGAAGCGAGGCAATGTGGCTCCCTGGAGAAAAGGAAACTCGAGGTTTTTTATGAATCTAACCACCACCTCTCCCTGACTGTCCTTCACTAACCTCCGCTATCGTCCTTGGAGTTCATTAGCATTTGGGAGATGTCTGTGACATAATTCCATCTTAGAGTACCTAGTCTACCTTCCCAAGTGTTCTTTTCGGGCGATTCAATTGTATGCTTGGATCCCGCCCTCCCCGTGGCAGGAATCACACATCTGCTCATCTCTAGCCTGGCTTTGACAGTAAGTAGCCTCTCCAGTCTCTCGGCTCTCCCCATCATCCACTTCTGCCAAAAACTATCTTTTTAAAATCCTTTTATAACTTTTGAGAGGAAGCAGAGTTTGCCACCCCAAAATATACATTTTGTGATATTGATTATTTTAAGCTGGTTATTTTTAAGATACAAAAGACTCAGAAAGAACCTTAGGCCTACTCGCCTAACTGGCTTCAAGAATTTAGATAGAGGATCTACTCCGGGAAGGGAGCCTATTATCATAGATAACTATAGTTTGAGACAAACTAAGTATGATCAAAGTCCTCTCTGTGTCCCATTGTTGAAGATGTCCCCAACAAACGTTTATTTACCAAACTTTTGCTTTTCATCTTCTTCCTGCCCTTCGAAGTCCCAAACCACAATCCCCTCCCCACCCCCTTCTCCTTAGCTCATGGCATGTGCCCTTAACTGCCCAATCTGTCCTTGGGTCTCATACCTTTATGGAACCCCTATATATATACATGTAATAAGTTTGGTCATTTTCTCCTGTTAATCTGTCTCACGTTAATTTGATTATTAGTCCAGCCAGAAGAATTTAAAAGAGTAGGAGGAAAAACTGTTTTTCCTTCCGCACAAGTTCCAACATATACAGGGTTAAGTCAAAATCCCCAAGTGTTGTACCCAGGGTCCTTCATGATCTAAGCTTTAGTCTCCTGTCCCTCTCCTTATTTTAGTACCTTAGGCTTCAGACTTTCCTTTCCATTGTTCCCAGCTTGTCCTTGTTATTTAGAAGCCCTGAGACCTTCGCAGGACCACTCCTCCCTCAAGATTCTGCCCATGTGTCTGCTTTCTCCCTGAGTGCTATCTCCCTGCCTCTAATATTTAGTTGTTCCCCAAACTTGCCATTACCATCTGTCTCTCACTTTATAGTAAACAGTTGTAGACAAATGGCTCTCCCACTGGGCTGCTGTAACTTAAGGGTAAAGGCAGTGTCCTATCTTACTTACAGGTACATAAAACTTATAAGTGATTAGAGCTCATTAAACACTTGACTAAATAAAGAATTGAATGTGGGAAGAGGTATAGTCATTGCTAGAAAGCAGATAACTGAGTGAGATCCATCAGAAACTGAAACTTGTTCTTTTCTAAAGTGCTCACAGATGCCTCTTTAGTATCAGTTACTATAATTTAAGAGATTCCATTGAATATTGAGTACAGGATCAATACTGTTTCAATTGTATGGGGCAAGATATTAATAAAGTCAGAGGCATAGGTTTGATGCAATATGGCACAGTTAACCTCACTCCAAAAAAACCCAAAAAAACCCCCAAAAAACCAGTTTCTACACTGGGTATGTATTAATTAAAACTAGAGGGGAGAATGAACATTATTTTAAGAAATATTTATTAATAATAAATAAAAGCCCCATTGTAGGGCAACAGACCACTTAGACTACTTCCCTTCCTCTAATCAGCTCAGTTAGAAAAAGAGAAAAAGAAGGAAAAACCCTCAGCACCTCTCATTATTACCACTCCAAAAAATAATTTAAAAACATACTGCCCCAGTGATGGGCAGGTGGTATCATCTTGGCACACGAAAGACAGTCCATCACTGAAGAGTCATAAGAACTTAAGGATCTTGAAAAACATCACCAAAGGGGTGGCACCTATGTCGGGCACAGGGACCACGAGGCACGGGATGGGAGACCTCATCCCGCAGCCTGATTACAGAATTATAGATGGCCCAGAAATTGGTACCATGCAGCCTTTTAGAAACAAAATGAGGAATTCTGCGGAAAAACCAGGCAGACATCAATTTAAGAGCCTTGGATTCCAACCACTGACACTTTTCCTAACTTAGATTCCCTGGTGAGATTATTCCTCCACGACCAGGAATTATAGATGGCGGAAGGTATTTGCACAGAGAGAACAGAGCTGGGTTGAAAAAACCAACATGTATATGCATATATAGCCGTAGGCCCCAGAAACCTCAGGAGATAAGCGCCTGGACAAATGGTGTCCATATGATAGCAAACTCTAACTGTAGACCGACCTGAATGAAGCGAGTCTAACTATAGACCGAAAGCACCAGGAGGACTGGACCTGGGTCCTCGCCCTTGCTATATCTCTAGTGCCAGTGACAGTGCCTGGCACATAATAGGTGCTCAAGAAACAACTATGGAATGACCGAATGGACAAACATTTGTAGAGCGCTTTTTACTGTTCAAAGTGCCCTCATTGATCTGGGTTAGGAAGGTGGGGCAAGATATTTTTATTTTGCACATATAAAAATATTACAATTTCAGTCAGAAGTTCCAGATTTGTCCAAGGCTATACAAGAGAGAGCTCTTCTACCTCAGCTGATGTGCTGGCCTCATAACTTAACTTAATCTTACTTTACATCTGAATGGCGCTCCACAACTTTGAAAGCCCTTTTAGCTACAGGCATGACAGCAATCCAATTAGACACACAGGCATACTTCATTGTACTGCATTTTTTTGCAAATTGAAGGCAAGACCTCTACCTGCAAAAAGGATATGACTCACCTGATTTTGAGACTCACTGGGTTGCTATGCTCTGGAACTGAATCTGCAGTATCTCCGAGGTGTGACTGTCTAGGACAGTGATGATCCGCAGCCCCAGTTTTTTATAATATGAACTTTAAACTGAACTTTAACTAATTGACTCAGTGGCGCATATAACCCTGGTTGAGTCAGAACCCAGGTCTTTTGGGTCCCAGGTCCCAGAGTGTTCAGTTATCACATTACACTTCATTGGAGCAAGAGAAAACCTGCAGCCCCCTGCACTCTGGTCTGTCACTCCTGGTCCCTGAGCAGAGAAGCTGCAGGAAGTACAGACTTGAGCTCTGAACGTTAGGATCAGAGCACGTTAGGTGCATCAGGGGACTGTTTACCAAATACATATCAGAAAAGCCCTACCGGCATTCTAGGCTCTTCCAGACTCTTTTAGATGTGGAGCAGTGTGGCCATGGAGGAGCAGCTTGTGCTTTTTCTGGATGGTTCAGACCCCTCCACAACCTCCCTTTGCCATTGCCATCCATTGTTATTGAAATCCCCAACTTAGTTGCCCAAAGTTGCCTGATACTCCGCTCCAGTCCATTGCCATCCATTGTTATTGAAATCTCCAACTTAATTGCCCAAAGTTGCCTGATACTCCGCTCCAGTAGCCCTGGGACAATGGCCCTGCTTTGCGGGCGTGCACAGACAGAACTCTTACCTCGTTAATGGCTTAGGCTTCTCCACTGCTTTAGAGAGGCTCACTGCTGGCCGAGCTGGGCAGCTTTTCTCCTCTGACTCACCAACTCCCCTCTCGGCTTCCTCCTCCTTCTCCTCCTCCTTCTCCTCCTCCTCCTTGCATTTTGCATAACCGTCCCTTTTCAGAGAAAATTCCACAGCCCTCTCCCTTCTGCCAAAAAATGGTCCACCTTCCAAAGTGGGGTTGAGAAAGGATTCATTTCCAGGAAGGCTTGATATTAGCAGCTTTGACACTGAGAGACTCGTGGGGTGGGAAGACTTTGCTTGAGATGAGCCAGGAGAAGCAAAGGAGGAAGTTTCTCTCCCACAACGGGGAGATGATCCTGGAATGTAGACGGCTTGAAAAGAGCTGAGAAGGTTAACTCCCTCAGGGCAAAGTGCAAAGGAAAAGAGGACTAGGAGATGTAGTTGCTGAGCAAGTTCCCCACAAACAAAATTCCCCGCAAGATCTTAAACCTTACTCTTCTACCTCAATCTTCTCTCAAAAAAAAAAAACAAAAAAAAAAAACTAGGGAGAAAACTAGGAAGCTGGTTTTAGAGTGCACCTGATCTAGGGAGTCAACTCCACCGGATCTAGGGAGTCAACTTTTTTTTTTTCCACTTCAGTGTCATATTTAACATCTCTGCCCTTTTTGTGGAACTAATCATTAGATATATTACCTAAATATAATACCTAGATGTACGGGAGGACGTGGACGCATGGGCGTTTAGTTAGAGTACAGGGAAAAAAAATTCCCCTTCAGGGAAAAAAGAAACAAGTTAACATCAAAGATTATAGCTTCTTATAAGCTGCGTTCCTTGGGCAAATCATCCAACTACTCTGAGCTACTCTACATGATTGTTGTGAATATAAAATGATGGATGAGAAAACTCTTTACAACAAATGCTTGAATAAAGGTAAATTGTGGTGGAGTGTAAAAGTCACTGACTTTTGAGTCATTCCACCTCTCTAGACTGCAGAATATCAGTGTGAAATAAGGTGTAAAATAGTAGTGTAAAATATATAACATTAGAATTGTGAATGTTAGGATCATATTCATGTATATAATGCTCCTAACATGATATTCTGACAACACTGAGTTAAAAAGTGGTAGTTATTGAATCGGAATGATATGTCTTCCTTCTTACTCAGCCACTGGCTCGTCTTCCAGGCCTTGAAAGAGAGAGAGCAGGCAGAGAGGTGTTTGAGTTCTGGGGTAATCTAGGCAGCCACTTGCTGCCTTCCATGGGTGAGCCCTCTAAGGCCTCATCGCTAGCATAAATGACCGTACCTGTGGTGTTGCCTTGTGCTGATTTCAGAGATCTGGTTCTCCCTCCCTTCCTATTTCTCTTAGGCATGGAGAAGAGAAACTTTCTCTTCCTCAAAACAACTCCAGCAGGGATGTAAATTGAAGAGCCAGAACTGGGCAGCTGGTGGTTCTGTTCTTATTCTTATTATAAAAATAATACTTGTTAATTATAAGCAATTTTCAAAACACGAGACATAAAAGGAAGATGGTATAAATCCTTTTACATTTTGCTGCCCAGAGAAAACCACCGTTGATTTTTTTCCCCCCGCACCTGCAGAAATCTGTACAATTGAGATCATGCTGGAAAATATAGCTTCGTACTTGTTCTCCCTTGGTCTTTATTTATTTTAAAACATTTTAAATTCTGAAATTAAAATTAAGGCATAAAGATACAATTTAACTAATCATATAAAGTCACTACCTAGGGAAAAAAAACAACCCAGAACGTTGCCAAAGCTGCTTCAATATCCCTTCCCTGCCATAACTCAGAGATTACTCAGAGATGACCATCATGGCAAGCTGTCCCTTGTTTTTCCTTATAGTTTATCACCTTAAGCGATACAATGAAAATTTCCCCAGTTTGAACTTTATATACATAGAACCATACCACATGTATTTTTTTGAGCTTTGCTTTTTCCATTTCATATGATCCTTATAAGATTCATCACATTGTTACATACAGTCATAGTTTTTTTTTATTTTATTATTACTGTATAATACTCCATGTGTGAATATACCACAATTCGTCCATGTTGTTAATGGACGTTTGAGTTGTTTATGGTTTGGAGCTGTGACTGAAACTTCCTGGCTGAGCTCCTGGCACACATGTACACGAGGGCCTCTAGGAGATGCTGGGACATTTTTCCCTGTTATGTATGACATTGTGATCCGAATGATTAACGATCCTCAGTACAAGTAGCTGCCCCATCTCCTTCCGTGCATGTAATACCACAGCTCTTGGCATCTTTAGTTTGTGATTCATAAATTAGTTAGAAAGAAGTTTTGACGAGACCAGGAAGCAGCCATTAAGAAATAGGTATTCACAGTAATCAAAACAACAGGATATGTCAAACAGAGGGCATTCCCAGTAAAGAATTACGGAGTGTGAAGACGACGAAAGATGATAATTATAGCTACCTTTGATTCAGAGCTTGCTACAAGCCAGGTACTGCACTTCACACTTAGCTGGGTTGCCATATTCAGCCTTTGCCATGGCCTTCAGAGTTAAATTCCATATCTTCCAGGTGATAGAATAGAGGCTTGGAGAATGTTTCCACAGTTACGTGGCTCATAGTGCAAAGTCTGGATTCAAGCCCAGGTTTCACATCAAAGACAATGCAACTCATCAGGCAATGCTGCCTCCCTACATTCTCATGGAGCAGGACTACTGGGTCTGTTCTCTTTCGCTGTACTGCTGAGAACAGCCAACGTGCAGGGCAGAACTCTTTATAGAAATAGAAACGTCACATCCAGAAAGAGCAAATTCCCAGTCTCACCATTCCACCCCAGCCCTTGCAGACCCCACGGTGAAGTCTACTAACCTCAAGTGAAAAGAAGAAGAGAGAAACGACATCTTTGTCAACCACTGATGAACACTGATAGTTTTAATCCAGCCCTTTCTAATGCTCTCTTCATGCTTCTTTGAAGCTTCCTCAATTATGAGGTCACTCAAATACACCATGACCCCTAAATAATTCATATCACCTTCTATCTCCTCTGTTGACTAGCATCTGGTGGTAGTCAGCCGGTTCAGATATTGGGCCACAGTGTGCCACAGCAGTGGGAAGAAATTTGAATGCCAATGTCAGATATCCAAGCCTTCTTGTGGAACTTTCACTGAGAATTCACCATTTCGTTAATGCAGCACTGTCCCATGGAACTTTCTGTGATGAGAAAATGTTACGTATTTCACTGTCTAATTCACAAGCCACTGGCACATGTGGCCGCTGAACACCTGAAATGTAGCTGATGCTACCGTATTGGAAAGTGCAGTGAGGTTGTACAGATCCAACCTCTTCCTTTTTGAATCTCAGAAAATCTGATGAAAGATAAAGCCTTTGTCACTGGGATACAGTGAACAGGAAAATGCACATTTGCTCATCATACAAACGCAAAATTATATCCAGTTTCAAGGGCTCCCAAGTGAAGAATCCCTACGAAAGGCTGCATGTACTTCAGGTGCTTCTCAAAACACAATGTGAAGACAATTATCTCCCAGGGACCAATATTGGGCAGAGCTCATGTTCTGTCCCTTGTCCTTGGACCTTTACCATCTTTACAGTGTGGGGACCCACCTGAATGGTGAAGAGACTTTGGATCAGTCGCTGAGCCAGAGTCTGATTTTCTTAGGGGTTAAGAGGGATCTTTCTGCTGGTTGCATTACCCACTTCTACCTTTACCCAGACCACTGCCCCTCATATACTAGCATCAGAGTTTCTTTACTGCAGTTCTTGGCTACATGTCTTTCCTGTCCTCTGCGACACTAAACGCAGTCAGGCTTTCTTTGAGTTCTTTTTCGTGGGTGGGGGGTAGTGGCTCCAGCATGCCTCCCTTTAGTCAGTATGTATCAGTCTGCAATGTGGATTTCAAGGCCTGAAACTTGAGTGACATGACACTCCCTACACTGGTCACCAGTCCTGTGTTGCTTATCAAAGCCTAGAGTTAGGCCTGACTAGAGTACTGGCTAAGCAGCTGGGTTTAGAGAACAGGTTCTAGAGGAATAGAGCTTTCTGCTTTGGCTAAGCATCTGCAGCCTGTAGCGGTTGGACCCAGACATCCTAGGGCACCAGCACCTTCTGAAGAAGTGTGCCAGGAAGGGAATCTTGGTTGCTGTAAATCTTGTTGTCAAATGGGCAATTGCCTTAAGTAGAACCTGCTTCCTTGATCTGAGAGCCTTGGGGCTGGACACCTGTGTAGAGATCCCCTGGCAATAGGATGGCCCTTTATCTCCATGTTAGAAGTATTTATTTCAACAGTGGGAGAATAATTGGGTTGGTCAGGATGAGGAAAAAAGTAAGCACGGTTTTAAGTTTCTTGTTGGTTCTTGCTTTCTTGAGGCCCCTAACAAAGCTGAGATGGTGTGGAAAAAAAGAGGTAAAAAGAGCCAGGAGTTCCTCCTTAAGCCCGATCTTGTGTGTCTTTGGTGGTTCAGGAAATTGACATTGCCTTATCTGGAATCGAGCCAAGATGTGATCTGAGAATTCTACATCCAGACTTTCAAAATTCTCCAGAGACTGGTGGTGATCATGATGCAATCTGGGGAGGATTATAGGGTGTCTTCTGGTGGGCTGTAACTCCATGTATCACATTGATCACCAAGGTCTGTCTATTCTACGCCCGAACATCAAATTTGCTCCCCTTCTTTTTTATGTCCACAACCACTGTCTTTGCTCAGGTTCTTAATTTTTTTTTTTACTTGAATTTCTGCCAACAACTCCTTAGCTATTCCCTCTAGCTCCAGTCCTACCCTCTCCAGTCTTTACTTCACCCTGTGGCTAGAGTGACCTTTCACTGTGTGGATCCAATTCCTATTACTTCTCTGATGAAAATGCCGCAATGAAGCTCATTCTAGACAAGGTGAAAACTTCTCGGCATGCCATTAAGCACTTTTTAAGAGCTGGTGTCTCTCTACTCTCTATCGTGATCTCCTTTATGCAGTAAATTCCAAAAATATTTATTGAGTGCCTATTGCATACCAGGCTCTGTTCTAGGCCCTGGACAAAACAAAATTCTCTGCCTTTATGGAGCTTGCATTCTATCGTGTGGGGGACAAACACATCAATAAAACGTGTAGCATGTCAGATTGTGGTAAATGCAATGAGAGAAATAAGGAAAGAAGAAAATAGAGATTGTGACTGAGGGTAGGGGTTGTTCCAATCTTAAACAGAGAGGTCAGGGAAAGTAACATTTTGGGGAGGAACTAAAGGAGGCGAGGGGAACAAAAACCAAGAAAATATCTGAAGAAAGACCATTCTATGCAAGGGAACAACATGTGAAGAGGTGAAAAGCCAGGAATCACAAGAAAAGCTGTGTGATGAAGTCTGAGTGTGGGGGGTGGGGGTGGGGGGGAAAAGTAAAGAGAAACTTAAGAGGCAAGAACGGGCAGGGTGAGACAAATTGTGTGAGAATGGGGTGGTCTTTATTAGTGGGAATTTGACTCCTACTTAGGGTGAAATGGGAAGCTACTGGAGGATATGAGTTTAGGAATGATTTGTATTCTGAAAGGATCATGGGATACATTGAGGAAAATACACTGTAAGAGGGTCAAGGGCCGAAGCTAGGAGGTCAGCTAGGGGGCTAAGTAAGAGACCAGTGGTTTGGATCAGAATAGTGGAAATGGAGGTAGTGGATTCTGAAATATTTAATATCTTTTAAAACATATATTTTAAAAGTGGAGTCAAATATTTCACCAATGGATCTGATGTAGGAAGGAGAGAAAGGAGTTAAGGCTGACTCAAGATAAGGTCGCCATTTTCACAAATGGGACGACTTAGGTTTGGAAGTGGAAATCCGTTTGATTTGGGGTGTATTAAGTTCAAGATGCCTATGGGACATCCAAATGGGAATGCTGAGCAGGCATTTGGATATATAATTCTAGAGTTCAGAAGAAAGGTCCAGACTGGAAACATACATTCGAGAGTCATCAGCATAGAGTGGTCTGCGGAGCCACGAGGCTGGATGAGAAGACTCAAGAAGAGCGAGAAGATAGAGGGGAGGACGGAGGAAATCAAGGAGACCCAGCAAGCGGGGAGGAAAATAAGGGGTGTGTGGGGTCCTGGAAACCAACAGAAGAAAACGTTTCAAGGAGAAGAGAGTAATCAGTTGTTGTTAAAAGCTTCAGAAAGATGAAGAAGGAGAGAGACTGTATATTGACCATTGGCTAAAACAACATGGCTGTCATTAATGGCCTTGACAAGAGGACGTTCTGTGGAGTCATAAACATGAAAATCTGATGGGAGGAAAGGAATTGGAGATAGAGAAGATAGCCAACTCTCATTGTCTAAAGGGTATAGGAGGAATGGGACAGTCGTTGGAAGGGGAAGTAAAGTCGAGAGACAGGTTTTTTGCTTTGTTTCGTTTTGTTGTTGTTGTTTTTAAGTGAGAGAAATAACGGCTTGTTTATTTGCTGATGGAAATGATCCAGGAGAGAAAGGAGGATAGTTGGAGTGATGTGGAGAAGGACTCAGGTGTACACAGTGGAGGAGTTGGCCCAAGTTAGGAATACAGACAATTCATCCTTATTAGGAGGGGGGAAGGCAGAATATATGAGCACAGGTGCAGGTAGGTGGGGAGATGATATTCAGCATTATTGTGACGTTAGATAATTGATAAAGAGTCCCTTGGGCATAGCTCTGTCACAGGCCTAAGCCCTGTCTCCCCAACTAACGTTGGGGAGCTCCTTTAGGACAGGGCCATCTTTTGTGGTCCTTGATCCATATATATCTAGCAACTAGCACAGTGCCTGGCACATAGAATGTGCTCAGTGAAAGTTTATGGAAGGGATGAATGAATGGACCTTTGTTCAATCTTTAAAAAGGAACTTACTTCTTTGCTCACAATGGATGCAAAATTCCTTAAAACTAAACAATGTAATCAAATGAACAGACCCTCAGAAAACCTGATTCGACAAGATATGTGAAGCTACAATATGAAGTAAATTCTCACTACAGATTAAACCATTTTCTACCTCAAGTACAATGGTCAATTCTTAAACATTGGGCACTCGATTTTATATTTTATTATATTGTATAGATCAGTTTAAAGATAATCTAAATTCTATAAGTATACTTTAAAGGGTAAACTATAAATAAGTGGCTATGACTCAGTCTAGATATTCTTACTATTATCTTCAGAACACTGTACCAAACCATTATTGTTACTGAAATTTCCTAGTGTCAAGAAATTTACATTGCTTAAAAAAAAATAACATTATTTATATTAACATAAAAAAAAGAGAAAGAGAATTTCCACTAGGGGTCTGCTTAGTTAGGTATGGGGTTTGAAGGTGAGACTATCCTTATAAAAGATCACATGGTATGGCATATTTTGGGGGCACTGAGCAAACTAGTTTTGCTAATGAAGAGAGTTTCTGCAGAGAAATAGTGAAAAAGGCTGGGAGTAACTAATATGTTATATGTCAATTATATTTTTTTTAAAAAAAAAAGGCGGGCTGGGAGTGGTGGGGCAGGATGGACCCCAGTTGTGGAAATCTTTGAATATAAGGTTAGGGGCATTTTAACTTTATCGTTAACTTGACAGGGAATGTCACAACTTTGAGCAAGGGAATGACATAATGAAATGTTGGGTCAACCTTAGCTGCTTAGATTCTGGAAGTATGGTGTGGGATAGTTTTCATAGAAACACATTTAATAGTCATATCAAATATTTAATACCAAAATATTATGCAGATGATGTTCCTATTTATTTTTAAATCATGTCTTATTAAATTCTAGATTTACGCTGGATGCAAATGACCAAGGAATTATTCTGAGATTATAAGGTTTACTATTCTCTTTCTGACAGTCATTTAACCTGTTGTCCTTTGAGAATCTATGAATTATTCCCCCACTCCCCATCTCCTGCTGGTCTAGTTCTGTGAAAAACTAATTATAGCCAGGAGTAGAGGTCAGAAATAAGAATGAATGAGACTCCATGTAGCCAAAATCAGAATCAACACTGGGATAAACTGTTCTAAGTGCCTTTTCCAAGAGCACATGTCACCTGAGTTGTGGCAGCATTTACCTTTCGGGTGTGAGGGTATCGTTTTGTCCTGGAAACGTGTTTCATAATCCATGAATTGTATTCGCTACGTGGGTGTAACTGTTTATTTTTATTCAAGTGGAACGTAGAGTCAAGAAGGATAAATGTCTTATCCAAAATTTTATGTGATGTTAGTGTTAGAAGCACGTCTTTTCATACTTCATTCCTCTACACTTGTTTTCTCTAGAATGTTCTCCTCTCCAGCTTCCTCCCATTCCACCTTATAAATTCCTGTTCAGCCTTCTAAACCCTGTTCAGACACACATTGTCTGTGCAACCTTTCTTCATCTCCATTTTCAATTCTCTCCCCTACTCCCCCCGCCCCATCGAAAAGATCACTCCCCGAGTCGAACAAACTTCTATAATTATGCACATTCCTTCACATGCCTTCCCTGTTGGACTGGCGGAGCCTTGAGCATCTTCTCTTTTGTGTCCTCAGCATCGAGCATAAGGTCTAGTACACAGTAGGTGCTCAATTCATGTTGTCGAATCCAAGGAGAGAGACTCTAAAGGCAAAAAGGAAAATTCTAAACTCTCTTAACAGTCCTGAGCAACAGGCTAGGGGCAACAGCTAAAACCATCTTCACTGAGATTCAGTTTTTTCTTCTTCTTTAAAATGTTTGGTGGTTTCCTAGCTCTCCCGTGGAGCCATCAAGGAAATGTCAGTGTGACCCCTTTATGGTGTTCACTTCAGGGGCTCCCATAGAGTCTCCCTGCAGTGGGTGCTGAGCTAGTGACCTGAGAGCATGTTGGCTTTTACCTCCTTGCTGTCTTTCCAACATGGATGCTCAGTCTCTTTCACTTTGTTCCTGTTTTCTCACATTTCCTCCCCCTCAGGAATCTTGTTTTCTTCCCCAGAGGAGATCAGCCTTTGCCTTCTCTGCCACATCCTCCTCCATCCCCCACCTCTCAGAGTGGGCCTCCTGGAGAGCAACAGGTGGCGGGAGGTCGGGGAGAGAAGAAAGGGACTTTTTCCTCTGGGTCCCAGGGTATGTTTTCTTTTATATGGTGAATGTTCCCTCCACCTTTTTAAATATGTAATCAGACAAGCGTGAAGTGTAATCAACAGGTGGTGAGCACAATTTATTTGGGGGCAGGAAGAAAGTCTATGCTGGCAGGCTGGCTCTTCCAGCTTCTTCTAGATCCCTATGGACAAAACCACTGGTCTCACTGGCTTGGGGTTGAATCAGGCAGGTGGGTCTTGGGGAAACCGAGTGCTGAAGCTTCACACACAACCATGCTCAAGATGCCAGAGAACTGGGCAGGGAGCAGGCATGTTTCATGGGCTGGGTAGGGGGACCAGTTAGGGGAGGCTGAGGGCGGACTGTGGGGTGAAGGTGTGCTGCTGCACCTCGAATTCCTCAAATTTGTAACAAAGTAGGGCCAAGGTGGCCCCACTGCTCCAGCTCTGGGGACCCCTTCCAAACACTTCCCAGGTGACATGGTCAGGTAATTGCCAGGTCCTGCCCCCCTCCCCCCCATCTCCTAATTTCCCATGCATTTCATTTTGGGAACAACTCAGGTTAAGTCACCCCCAACCTCAGGCCCCAGCCTAAAAATTGGTGAAAATAGAGAGTTTCATCTGAGAGAAGAGAGTGGAGAGGGGTAACCAGTTGCCTGGAGCAGAGGAAGGAGCAGAGAGAGAAAAAGCATAAATGATGACTTTTTTGCCTATATTTTTCTCTAGCAGACCTCCATGAGTAGGATATTTTAAGCTAGGACGGGGACAGTTTTCCTAAACATAATCACATACAACACATAGTAATGGCATCTTTATGGAGCTTTGAAATTAACCAACATTTTTTTTTTTTTAATATGAACAACTTAGACCCAAAATGTTGACAGTGGTTGTAACAATCAGGGTTCCCCTAAGAAACAGAAGGCGCTCTAAAAGGAATTCCTTTTATTGTTTTTTTAAACACCTATAGCACCTGATCTTCCTAGGTGGTGTCCCATCCAAGTACTAACCAGGCCCGACCCTGCTTAGCTTCCAAGACCAGACAAGATCAGGCACGTTCAGCGGGGCATGGCTATAGACAGGGAATTCCTTTTAAAGGGATAATTTACAGAAATATAGGCAGTTTTAGGGAATCAACAAGAGAATGTGAGGTACCCAGGGTCTGGTAATAGCGCCCCCAGGCCTGAAGCGGGAGGGTAGCTCTGAGAAAGCCAGAAGGTGTGGATGGGGGGCCTCTGGACAGTGGCCATGGAGGAAGAAGCCACTGCCAGGACATAAGTGACGAGAAGAGAGGGAATGGGGAAAGAAATACCTCTCCCTCCTCCCACTTTGTGGTTTCCAACAGGTGCTTCCTGTTGGCTGAACCCAGGTAGAAGCCAGAAGGCAAAGAAGCCCATTGGTGGGGTCCTCAGGGACCAGTCTCCCAGGGCCCAGAGTAGGGCAGAGAAGGGCAGAGAATTGCTCCGGTGGGAAGGGGGGACATATAGGGAATAACCAAGTACAGTCAGGGTCACAATTAGCATGAGGTAAGTCTGAGTGGGGAAATTGCAGGGTTAAATCCTGCCTTTCTTTAAAATTTAGATATTGTATCATCCCGTATTTTTTGCAAAGTCTTTGATTAAAAAAATATATATTACATTAAAATATTACTTATCTGGATTACTGAAATTTTTAGTGCCCTCCCCTGCCTTAAGTATGGCACTGGAGGCAGACAGCCTCACTCACCTCACCCCAATCCTGGCCCTGACACAGTGCTGGCTGGATACAGATATTGTGGCAGGTTCTTATTTTCTCATTTTGCTCACCTGTATGTTCTAATTTTTTTAAAGGGAGCATGTATTTCTTATATAATAAAAACAATTAAATGTAAAAATATCTTCTTTGAAAGTAGGGATCCTTAGTTCATGCGACATGGAGCAGACTTGGCAGAAGAAATCAAACATTTGTTGAATGAGTAAATAAAAGAGTGCGTGCATCGACTCGGTTCCCAAATCCTGCTCCTTCTCGAGCTCCAACTCAAATGCCACTTTCTCATAAGACATTTCCTTATAGCCCCAATCTCATTGACCTACAAAGGCCTACACAGTGTGTCCAAGGACCACCCAATCTCTTCATACCCCCCTCACCTTCTGCCACCCTCCCTCTCACTCACTCGGCTGGACTGTGCTGGCCCCTCCTAGCCATCGCTCCTGGAACACAGGAAGCAACTGATTAATATTCGTTGATGGAATGAATGAACGTGACTTCTCCTGCTTTTGTATTATTCTTGACATAATCTCTTTTGTTCAATAGATATATATTTATTTTATCTCCTCTACTGTTAAGGAACTCCATCTTCCTTTGATATAACCCTCCAGCCATCTTACGCACTTTGATATGCCTGGTACAATGCTTGGTATATAGTTAATAACAAATATTAACAACAATAGTAGCTATTGAGTGATCACTCAATAATTGAGCTATTGAGCCATCATTTGAATGGTTACTATGAGCCAAGCATTGTTGTAACCATTAGTAGCTATCGCCTCACTGTATCTATTTAAATGACTGTGAGGATACAACATTTGTAGGAATATCAAACATTCGTAGGTCATAAAAGGGACCTACTACCCTTCACCCCATTCTCAGCAGTTAGCATTAATATGATGGCTAGGAGGAGGGCCAGGGGAGGGAGGGAGCAATTGGGGGGATCGTTTTATGAACTATGTAGATGTCTAACCAATGTACTGTATACTTGAGACTAATTTAAATAAATAAATTTTTAAAAATACCTTAAAAATGCATTGCTGAACAACAACAAAAAGGACCTTCTATTACAGATAAAGGAGCTGGGGCTTAGAAAGGTTAAGTAACTTGCCGAAGGTCACATTGCTAAGAATTGGCATTACAAGAAAGCGCAACCCTAGATTACATTAATAGGTAGTTCTGAAACTGTGGTCCAGGAACTACAGGGGTCCCCAAGACCCTTCAGGAGGTCTGTACACTCAAAATCACATGTGTGTGTATACAATGGTTTTTCTCGAGGCTGTCAGCTATGGAACATCAGACACCTTGAAAAAAGAAGCATAGCTGAGAATCTGTCTCCTATTAAGCCAGACACGAAAGAGATTTTCCAAAATGTAAAATAATGCCAGTCTTTTCACTGAAATTTTTTTCCGTTTTGGAAAACAGGTTTTCTTTTTCATAAAAACATGTTACATTAACCTGTAATGTATTTGTTGTTATTTTAAATAAATTAAAAATTTTATCTATCAATATTAATTTCTAATATGGTAAATACCAATGGACAAAGCCCACATTAAAAAAAAAAAACAACTCTTTGGGGTCCTCCATATCTTTCAGAATATTACGGGGCCCTGAAATCAAATTGCTTGAGAATAGATACCTTAGGGAATATTTAAGTTTCCTCTCAGCTCTAAAATGTAAGGGTTCTCTGCTCATAAAGCAGTTTAGATCACATATGACTTTTGGAAGGCAGGGGCAGGGGCTCTGGATCATTAATCAGTCTCTGGGGTCAGCTCAGGACAGAGGGGCAGTCCCAGGGCCCGACTCTTAGGGTCTACATCGTTTGACTGCTCTTGGTTACCTGGGTTTGTTCCGACCTTAACCGCTCTGTGGACTGCCAGGCAATCCCTTTCCTGTCTTGGGCTCACACACAATTCCCAGTTGTGATTCAGCACTCCCAGACTCATTATTTTCATTCCTTTGCCTTCACCCTCTTTTGTGCTCATGCGATGTGTCAGTTTTTACCTTGACCCTTGAGTAGACCCTGCCACCATCTTTTCTATATTAAGTCTTTCATAACAAAGGTCTTCCAATACTCAAACACTTCCTGGATTACAGATTAGCCCCAAGTGCTTTATTTTTTATGTTGACTGCAGCAGATAGGATTGCAACAGATAGCATGTTTTAAATTTTTTCTCCTTGATGCCCTCTGGGGAAGAGACCAAGGGTGGCAGGAGAATAGGGCTGGAAGGGAAACATATCCTCTAGTGATACCTTTTTTATTATTGATCAAAAAATAAACTAAAACTTTGGCTCAAATGAAGGGAAAAAAATCTTTCCCAAAGTTTATTTCTAAGAACGTCCTTGTTCAGATGTTTAGCTCTGTGTGCGGGGCAATCACCTTGCTAGATGGTTACAGAAGTAGGAAATACAGCACAGGTTACTGGACAGTGAAGAAAGAATGTGCATTTCAGGATAAAAATGGCTTTGAGAGCTTCAAGTTTTTTTCCCCTTCAGTTAACTGAGTCATAGTTTGGTGGAATAGACTAAGAATATTAATTGGCCTCTCTTACTTTAATAAAATGATTTTTTTAAAAAAAATCTGGATGTACTATAAACTTAGATATACTATATATTGTATATACTATACATATTGGATAAACTTCATACTTTTTGTTTATTTGCTGGTGTTCAATTGTTAATTTCTTCGTACTCTGCTTTCATTGTTTTCTTGGTATTTTCCCATGCTGATGAGTTTGGAGAAAGGTCAGTGTAGGCGCTATTCCCAGCCAGATCACTTATTTGCTCTGAGATCTTTGGTAAGTCTTACTCTTGGTCTCCATGACCCACATCTGTCAAACAAGGGTGAGACTTGCTTTTGAGGGACAGTTAGAAAAGAAACACAGGACCCAGACAACAAAGTCTTTAGGAAAGTTAAAAGTCCTGTTCAAAACCTAAGTAGTATTATTAACTAGGCCTCATGCTTCATTCTAAAAACTTCATGAGAAGGAAACAAGAAACTAGATATTGGTTCCACTTTCCAGATTAGACTTAAGTTGCAGAGCGAGTCATGGTCGAGCCTTCTATGTCTGTCTTTTCTCAGTCCAAGGAAGTATCCTCAAAGCCAAAGGTTAGGGGTCAGTGGTCTTGCGGTGGGAACAGCCGCAGGATAGTTCTAAGCAGGTCCGTTGCTAGCTTCTCAGCTTCATGTTTGGTCTCTGACAGCAGGCTTGCTTTCCCTTCCTGAAGCCCCTTCATAATCTGCCCTTTTCTTGCTTTACAAAAAGAATGCATACTCTTAACCTGCCCTGAACTGCTCCAGGAAAACTTTCGGAGCACCAAACAAAGGGACACTTTGAAATACGAATTTCTGAAAGGCTTCTTTAATAATTAATTGGGCTGGGAGAGTGGGTTGGAAGGGGGAGGGACTGCCTATCATTTGTCTTCCGTTGTCTTGTACATTTTTTTTTAATTTTTTTATTGGGAGGAATTGGCCTGCATTGGTATATTCTGAATCCAGAGATTGTAGCATGAGATAGTGGGGTAGAAATGACGTTATCTCTTCCATCTCTAGTTTATCATTGAAGAAAGCTTTGCTCCTAGCAACAACCCCAGGAAAGCAAAGCAAACGTCAAATCCTCAAAATGCCTTCCCCCTCCATATTTACGGTAACCCATTTCATTCATTATATTCCATTCAGTACTCACCTGGCACATGTCCTTTGTGGAAAGAAAAGTAGTGTAGCAGAGGAGTGCAATTCAATAATGCGAATTCTTTCCAAGGAAACTGGGATGTGTTCTGGAACTAACAAATTATTTGAGATATACTGGATAAACTTCCCAGTAAAAGTATTATGGGATTTCTTTCAGATTTTCTGTACACTAATCAATCTGGTAGTTAATTACGGTAGTTTTATCAAAACATATCATGAAATATTCCAATAGCAGTCAATCTTCATCTTATTTTTTTTAATAAGTGTTTAATGGTGCGAGGGCCAGACCAATTAGTACAATGTGCACCTTTCTCTTTCATAGGAAAAGTTCAATCATGATGTCCAGCAAAGTTAGTAAATTCTGATTTTGATACATTATTTTCAAAAGCTAAACACCTGATATTGACATATGCACAAACCTAGATGGCGTAGCCTGCTACACACCTAGGCTGTATTATATAGTCATTGCTTTTAGGCTATAAGCCTGTACAGCATGTTACTGCAGGGAATACTGTAAGCCATTGTAATGCAATGTAAAGTATTTGTGCATCTAAACATAGAAAAAAGTACAATAAAAAGTGTGAAAGATAAAAAATGATACACCTGTATGGGGCACTTAGCATGCGTGGAGCTTGCAGAACTGAGAGTTGCTCTGGGTGAGTCAGTGAGTGACAGGTGGGTGATGTGAAGGCCTGGGACATTACTGTGCGCCACTGTAGGCTCTATAAACAGTGTCCCACAAACCCTCTGCCGGCTTCCACTGGGCACGGTCAGAGGTGGAACATCGAAGCTGTCAGTGCTACTCCACGAACAGGGATGCGTGCTGGACTCATTGGAAACACGAGGAGAAACTGCCTGGGTCAGGCATGGATACCGTAACAGTGCGTGTCGGGACGGTGTGTGAGGGGGCCCGAGGAGCAGTGCGAATGAGAAATCAGAATGGAGAGATAAAGGAACATGGGGCTTGTCATGGCGATGTGGTCTCCGCGATTGCATTTGGAGCAGTGGTCAGATTAGGGAACTTTGTGGCCTTCCTAAAAAAAGAGGATGTTTAACATGGAGAGGGCGTAGAACTGAGGACTTGATATTTAGACTTTGGAAATTTGGTTTTGTTTCCATTGACCCTATTTGGTACTAAAGGCTCTCTCTGGCATTGAACTGATGGAAGAAATAAAAGTTATCTATGCTTTCCATCATTACGACCTGAAAATATTTCCAAAGTACAGGGACAGGCTGGCTCCATCCTACCACAGAAAACTTTCACTAAAGTGACAGTGGCACTTAATACTTGTTAAGATAGCTCCCATGGACCTGTGTCCTTGTACAGGATCTTGGGTCCTCAACAAAGAATTGACAGCGATGCCCTCTGAAGACCATCGTGCTAGTTCTGAGAGGACTGTAGCGCCATCTGAATATGTAGCGCTGGGGGACAGGCTCCTCTGTGCTGAAACAGGTCAGTGGCTGGCCGGGATGTAACCTGTGCACTCAGAGTGTAGGTGCTGTGAGCGAGAGGGAATCTGATGCCAATATCCCACAGCTGTTGCTCCTGTCAGAGAAAAAAATTCCTCCTGAACCACATATCCTTCCATTTCTTACAGGAAATTCAGCTCCATTATCATCTTATGGTACTGCTGTTGTATGCGTGGTCCATCGTTGACCAGAATGTCATTGTGTGGTATGTGACTGTACTACATTGTGCTTATTCGTTCATCAGTGCATGGATATTTGGGCTGTTTCTACCTTTTGGTTCTTATGAATAATACTATTATGACCATGGTGTACAAGTATTTGACTATCTATTTTTAATTCTTTTGAATCTATAACTAGGAGCAAAATTGCCGGTAATTCTATTTAACTTTCTGAGGAACTGCCAGACTTTCCCACAGCCACTGCAACATTTTACTCCACCAGCAATGCACGAGGGTTTCACACTCCACACCCTTGACAACTCTTATTTCCCACTGTTTAAAAGTGATGGCTAACTTAGTGGGTGTGAAGTGGTATCTCACAGTGATTTTCATTTGTATTTCCCTGATGACCAATGATGTTGAGCATCTTTTCATGTGCTTGCTGGCCACAACTACTTAGTTTTTACAAAATTATTTTAGGGGCTGTGCAAACAAAAAAATCTGTAGTCCAAGGCTCTAGGTCTAAGCCACTGTGTTTCTGAGGATCTTGCCCAGACTACCCCACTGTTCTGCAAAAGCATCTTGCTTCAGCCCTGAAGCTTCTGGAGAATTTGTCTGAGGGACACTTCTCCGTTTTAGAAGTGCAAAATTTAAAGTGAAAAACTTCCCTCAGAGTAGGGTGGCTGGAGAGTCTGTGCAGATTGAAACTACAACTTATCAAACAAAATCTTTCTCTGCTACCTGCTAAATTAGCCCTCCTGCTCTTTGAAGACATTATTAAAAATGCTAAGCTTTCAAGCTTCTGTGATGAAATTTGAATGCCAAAGTTAGCTGACCCCTTGCGTGTAGTTAGCTTTTCCCATGTTTATTTGTTGGTTTGACATGACAGCCAGAAGGGAGCTTTGGCTATAAAGAATTGCAAGTGGGAGGGCTCCGGGAAAGACATTTCTGTGTCAGGCAGTAGGAAAGGGAGGAGATGGAGTGGGGTGTCATCTCAGATGAAGTTGGGGCTAGGTAGGGAGCGGGGAAAGTTGAAGAGCCCTGTGCTCGCCCCAGTGCCGCGGTCCAGCCACGACAGGATCCAGGGGGCCCCGAAGGTGGGCAAGGCGTCGGCTACACAACTCAGAGGCGGTGTGACGCTGTTCCGTTTTATTGTGATTTGAGTACAACTTTTATACTTTTTATTTTGGCATTTGATTATACTTTGTAGTTAAGGTAGTAGGGAGTTAAATTTCTGTGGTTAGGCGAAGCAGAAAAATCTTATAGAGTATATTATTATTAATGTTCATGATTAACTAGTACATTTTTCTCTCAATCATTAGAACAGAACTACCTGATGGAACAATCTAAACTTTTAATTATTATATCTATTACGTAAGATACAGTTTGATTTAAGTAAAGGTGATAGATAGATGTATTCATAACAGCAAGTATTGGCTTGTGGGCAGACATTGTTCTTCTTTCTGCCTGAAGAAATCTTTTAAATGCTATTTGATTTATGCTATATCTAAAGTTCAAGCTGAACCTTTCTCATAGCTGTTCCAAAGTTTCCTTGGTGCAGTAATGAGGAAAATATTTATAAAAATCAGTTTTACAAAGCTGCTTTCATAAGCTAAGTT